>NW_007578328.1:292049-323732 GCF_000690725.1 Stegastes partitus
ATGGATGGATGAATGAATCAGAATCCTTCGTCACACTACTTTGAGTGATTGTGAGCACTGCAAGACGTTATATGTATGCACGTAGTAGATTGCAGTTACACATCAGGCTCACCCCATCCTGTCAGCTTTTGTTATTACCTTTTAAAGCATGACTTTGTTGGGGTGTGGAAAGAGAGCTTGCTCCTAACAGTAATGAGGCAGCGTTGATCATAAACACTCACCAGATGGGAGAAACTGTTGTTCATGATCACAATGGTCGGGGAACAGGAAAGCCCAGAAACATGATGATGGCTTGTTGAGCACGCCTGGCCAGCTTATCAGCTATATGCACTAACTTTTAACACATTGCTTCAGTCAATGAGAAAATGGCTTGTTAGATGTGTTTTGACAGTACAAACACACAGCTAGAGCATGTTCATGTGTTTGAATTTATAAATTAAACCATCTATACGGGGTTAGGGAGTGCAGAGCATTGAGTGGATGCATTTGGTGTTGCTTGGTACATCATCAGCTATAATTACTGTATCTTGTGTTCTCTTTCTGTCAATAAATTGTACATTGTGTCGATGCATTTCCAGAAATACACCCACATTATTTGGGCTTGTCAGCATTCATAAATGAACAGCATTATGATGGCAAGGTCATTCTGGAAAGACGGAGCCTCTCTCCTTTGTTTACAAGTGCTGTCACTTCACATTAGAACTGAGAGAATTAATCAATTAATTCATCATTCACCCACACAAGAAAGTTTTTTAAGTAAAAAGTCGACCTCACAGCTCATCAGATGTTAACATTTGCTGGTTACGTGTCTTTGATGATATCATGCTGAATATCTTCTGGTTAGTTGGGTCAGACTTTGTCAGCTATGGCTTTAGAAAGTTTGTGACAGCCATTTTTTTGTATTTTCTTAGATTTCGTGTTCAAAAGTTTGACAAATTAATAATAATAAAAGCTGACAGATTCCCTGCAGTTTTGTATTAATATGTTTGTATTCAGTGTGTCAAAAAACAAAAATGGTTATGCTAATGATGAATGATATTGAGGTGCTATTGTATTATTGCCATCGCGTACATGGGCAAAACAAACAGTTTAAAGAAAATGATCATTACATTATTTACGTACCCACACAATTCCTACAGTGCACACAGGCCTTCTCACACACACGCAAACCATAGTCCTCTTTGCCATGTCTGCCTCACCTAATTGGTGCGGTTTCAGTGTTTTGCTTCCTGAACTTGCATCTACTTACAGCTTTTATATTAAACATACATTGAGCCCAGCCTGTCAGAAAGTAGGCTAATTTGTATTTTCATTGAGTGCTGATGTGCAGCGGCGCTCTCGTTTCTCGCTGTGGCGGACGGATCTTTTTTGTGCTGTGTGTGAGCAGCACAAGGAGAGCCGAGGAGGAGAGGGGTGATCTGAGGTGAAATGTAAACAAGCCTAGTCAGGAAGGATTAGCGTCCTGCGAGCAGCATGGCCTTGCAGCAGCACCCAATACTCGTGACAATGGTGGCTTGTTTTGCGCTGGGTTGCTGATGGATTTTTAAAGGTTTTTGTTTGTGTTTGTGGTTTGCTGTTTTGTCCGTGCTTCACAGATTTTTATTTAGATAACACGGCATGGATGTGGTTTTATGGATTAAGAGGCTTGAGCTCATCTTTTGTCATATGTGCATTTTTGCCTCCTAGCGAGGAAGTTTACAGTTCCCACATGAGGAAATAAAAAGCTTTCACATTCAGCCGTGTCGCTCTGATTTTTTCAGAAGTCTTTGTTTTGTAAAGAAACATAATATGCTTTATGATAATACGATATGTACAGTCTGTAAAACACTGATTAACATGACATTAATCATATCCATTGTGTTGATGTTGTTGTGTTTTTTTCTGGTAGTAAACATTTCAGCGGTCATTTGCTGTTTCAGGCCAGAAAAACACGGTTATTTGCTGCTTGTTTAGATTATTATGGTATTCTTAAATTAAATTTCTTATGGCATCAGCAAGGCTTTAACTTCAATATTTGGCTTAATAGATCATGCAGGAACCCTGTTAGCTCTCCTCTCTACACAATGTGCTTCAGCAGTTGTTTCAGCGTTTTCAGTTGCCAGGGCTACCATCCTGATGCAGTGAGAGAGAGAGAGAGAGATGCAGACTGTAGACTTTGCAGATAAAGAATAAACCTATTAGGGCAGATAGAAGAGGAATGCAACAAACATGAAAGACAACATATTAGCGAGGCTATTCAAAACAGCACCACACACACTAAATGTGGAAAATTACTGCAGAGTTGAATCAGCACCAAATCGAGGATTTGTTGCAGACCTGCTGGCACAGACTGTACTGGAATTTACTGTATATTACTTTGTGCATCCTTTCTAGCTGTGTTTTTTAAATTCAAATCCTAAGCAAATTATAAAATATATGTACTTTTTAAACTCAATGCAATGTGTATTTTTCTACAGTGAACAAACAACATAAATCTGCCCTACAGGCAAATTCAGAGATGTTTTGGGAGCAATTGTGTGGTTTCTGATTGTGTGAAGGTGCTATGATGCGCTAATGTATAGTGTCCCACTTTACTGACAGTCATATGTAATGTTGTAATCAGTGTTATGCAAGCTTCTTAAAAGGTGTTGTGAGTTAGGCTACCAGTTGTACTACGTTAAATAAAGCTTCACTACACTGTAGCAAGCTAAGCTGCACCATCATGGCAAAAGTAGTTAACGACATTAGAAGCTACTTCATTTATGCTTTCCTTCGTTTAAAAAAAAAAAAAAGTTGATTGATTTGCTGTCTACAGACATCAAAAAACATGTAGCTGTGAGCTAGCTAGTAAACAGGCTGCTCACTGTTTGCAGACTGCACTGATGACTGCTACGTGGTGTCATTGTCATACGGAAGTGCTTCTCTTAGCATCACATCCTTATTTTTATTTCAAAGTGCACTGGAAGGTCAGCTTGTCGCTTTAGAAATGCTGGTGAAAATGTGTGGATGCTACTGCAATACTTGAGGGTTAAAAGTGCTTTGCTACTGAAAAGAGATTTGATTCTGAAATCAGTGCTGTTACCACTAAATTACTGCGAAATGTAGTTAAGCTAGTAATGCTGCTACTTGTAGCGACACTACAGCCCCACACTGATCGTAGTACAAATACGTTGCGCTGCTACTGGTACAGTAACCGATAAGATTGGTGTCGTTGTCCATTATGACGAATCACTTTTACTTCTTTGAGTGCTAGTCTCCTACACAGATTAACAGTATACAGTATGTCACACTAAGGGGTGTATTCAATTTTGTTATTAGCAGTTTAGACATAATTATACATTAATGGGTGTATTGAGTTATTTTGAGGGGACAGTAATTTTACACTGTTATACAAGCTGACTGCTTTACATTGTAGCAAAGTGTCAGATCTTCAGTGTTGTCCCATGAAAAGATATAATAAAATATTTGTAGAACTGTGAGAGGGGTACTCACTTTTGTGACATACTGTATACTGTTTTCGTTCTTATGCACTAACAAATCGTCTCACTGGCATTATGTCCCAATGAAATGTTGTTCATATAGTGTATATTATATCGCTTGCTGTACATTTGTATTAAAGGCAAAATATTTTCGAATTGCACTTGAAATAACAGAAACTTGCCCCAAGAAAAACACACAATTTCTCTGTGGAAAGCTGGTCCATCAGCCGCAAGGTGTTTGGCATTTTTGGGGGGAAAAAAGTAAATAAAGCTGTATTACTTTGTCAAAATGTCTCAAAGAACAGTTGAACTGTGGGATTTATTGTAATGGTTATACTTGCCTTCTTCCTGACTCACCGTGTGTTTGTCCTCCACAGGTCAGTTGAAGCTGAAAATGAGTGCAGTAGGGGAAAGCCCCCTGGACCCTGCCACGCCAGAGTCACGCAAGAGGAAGGGCTCACCATGCGACACGTCAGGGCAAAGGTACAGACCCAGCCATGGTTTTTGTTCTAACAATGACAGAAGCTTGACACACTGTGGAAACAAGCTCTAAAAACGAGAATTGCAGGGGCTCACTTTCTATATTTTTTGGCACTTGACTGACCAAATAGTGATTTGTAGCAACCAGGAGAATCAACTGGAGGCCAGCTAACTAAATAATGTATCTTTATTGCTAATTATGTTAGTTCATTATGGAATACTGGCATCAGGGCTCTTGGGGTGGCTTAGCCAGTCAGTAAACACCACTTTGGTTCGTGCTTAAATATCTTCACAACCACTGGATGGGGGACAAAAAAATGTTGTGTTTACGGTTCCAAGAGGATGAATGATTTTTGAGTGAAAGATCCCAACACCTACCGGATTGACTGTTGTAAAACTTAACACAGACGTTCATGTCTAACTACAGGATAATTATTTTGATGATGCCTTAAAGGGTGGAGTCAGTGATTCTGGAGAAAGAATTTAGATTTTTAGCTATTTAGATATTGAACATGTTCCAGATTAGCCATTCCTCTCACTCCCAGTGCCCCCTGTCCCCCCATCTCCCCTCCCTTTCCCCCAGTCCTGTGCATAACCACAAGCATGTACATTCACACGACAACCTGGAATAGTGTTGTTGGTCTATTCAGTCCGATCCAATTGGTTTGTTTCCCATTTGTAGAGCCTGGACTATATATGAATACAGCTTTTAGTTTCAGCACACAGAACAGACAGCGAGTGGACTGTGAGGAGACGGATGGAGGTTGGATTAGAATCACACACTTCACCTTTATCTCCTCATTTTGGGCCATCATCATGGCAAAAATGTATTGTCTGAACAAATACCTGCCTATCCGATGCCATCTACTTCAGCTGGTTCAGTGCTAATTAGCAAACACTGCTGTGTTTACCCACAAAACTGAGACGACAACACATTGTGCCTGCTTAACAGCATTATGTTTAAATCTGCAATTGTTGATCTGCAGGTGTTGTCTTTAGAAACACACAGTTATTCACAAAGATCCCACTGATTCCAAAACATGTGGTTAGCAACTCAAATATCGCTCCGTGCTGATTACAGCTCTGTCGAGGTATTTTTGTGTGTGGTCTTCTTGTCGCAGCTCTCCTCCCTTTTGTTGCCTCTTGTGATCATTTGGCCTCATAAATAGCCACTTATCTCCACTGTATAGCTGTGTAGAGTGACTAAATGGGAGGAGGAAGCACAATATCCAGTAAATCTGCCAAGGGGCTAATGCAGGGTTCAGAGCGTGATTTAGGTTTAAGTTTAGATACAGCTGTAAGTCAGGAGTCGGGGTTAACTTAGGGCACATAGGAGTGAATGTACTCAGTGTACTGTTTGTGTGAGTCTATAAGGACCAATAGCTGATGTAAGCTGATGTAACAGCCCAGCTAGCATTTCTACAGGAACTACACACAGCCACTGACCTGCGCATTTCACACAGCAGCGCCCTCCGCCTCCTCACCCCTCCTCACCCCTCCCTCCCTCCCTCGGTCACCACGCCTGTGTGTTCTGGCTGGCCAATGCACTGACCTACTTTTGCTGTTGTCGTTTCACATACACATACTCCCATATACACACATTTCTTTTTTTCATGTTTACCACATACCATGCTGTTACTTGTCAGTCTGGAAGTATATTGTTGGAACTCAAGAACAAAGTTAAGCGAAAGGCTGTGCAAAAAGCCTGAGAACGCTGAACTTAGAGGCTCTTTGAAGTTATTTTTTTGTACCAGTGTTTAACTAACTAATATATGACAAGTTTCATGGTTACACATTATGGGAACAGCTTGCAGTTAGCACAGCTGCATGAAAAAGCTCTGCAGTAACGCAGCAGTTTGAATTGCACATTTCACAGTTTATTTTGTAAATGTGATCTCTAATAATTTAAACCACCTGTTGTTTAAGAAGACATTAAAAAAAATTTGAAATAAGTTTCAGTTTTTCCACTTTTGTGAAGCAATTGGAAGAAGTAGACTGTAAATACTCCAGTACAACACATTTAATATGACAATAAAAGCATTAAATGTATGTTAAAAGTAATTCAGAAACAGTGTTTACGTGACATAGATTGGTAAAACAGACTGGTTAGGTGTTTTTATTCCACCTGAAAAACAATCTACTCAGTGCTCGTTAGTTGCAGTTCTCTATTAAAACACATTTAAAAACTCCTGATTGAAGATGTTTGTTTCTGTTGTGCGATTACATGGAAAGAATTCGGCAGCAAAAGTCTGAAAACACACACGCTTACTCTCATAGAAGACTAAGAAAACCAGACAATAATCACATCTAAGAAGCTCGTACCATTGAATTTCACTTCAGCAGGATTGTAGTAGCTGTTTAATTTTTCATCAGTCAGCGAATCGATTAGTTGACTAATTATTTTAGCTACATTAAAGTTCTCTCTTCTTCTTTTCCATCTTCTTCCTATCAGCAGTTTCCCCTCCTGGCCCGCAGGTTTTTCACTCAGCAGGATCTCTTGTACAACATGAATTATTAAGATTATTATTGTCTGTGCACATCCTCCTGGTTTCTGATCAGCTTCCCATTTTTCTCTGTATCCTGTCACTCACAGCCAACAGTTTGAAAAGGTCCATTAGATAGCAGTAGTCGTGTCTCTTGCTTTCAGGGATTATTACACTTCTCGGATTGTGTTGTGTGATTTGTTCTTTCACTTTAATGAGTATTATCTGCATTATTTCATTTTATGTTTTGTTTGTTTGGTTTTTTTGATTTATGATTTTCCTCTTTCATATGTGATAATTATATAACCACTGTAACAAATACAATAATCTCGCTTCATGCCACATTGTCACTTTTATAATGTGCCAGATTTGTGCAAACAATGTGGTCAAGTATAGTAGTATTAAGCGGTGCATTTTGTAGAGCTGAAACTGTTAATATATTTCGTGAATCGCTCATTAGTTAAGACAGCTTTCAAGCAAAAATGCCCAACATCTGATGATTTTCTATTTTCAATTGGTGCGCAGCTTTTCTTTGTTTCTTATCACAGTAAACAGAATAGCTTTGGGGTTTGGACGGTTAAAGCTAATTGAAGATAATTATCTTTTGTCCAGGGAAATCTGTTTTACATATATATGTATACACCAGATGATTAGCTGAGGAAACGCAGCTAATTATTGTTGACAAAAAATCAAATATTTCAATTAATTTCCCTTGTGTTACTTCAGAAAGGACCGTGTCAATGTGAGTCTCATTTTTTGGTCCCTTTATGTGTCTTTTCCGCAGCCTGGAGAAGCGGAGACGGGAGCTGGAGTGCCGCTACATCGAGGAGCTGGCCGAGCTGCTGTCATCGAACATGGGCGATATTGCCAGTCTCAGTGTCAAGCCCGACAAATGCCACATCCTCAAGAGCACCGTGGACCAAATCCAGCAGATCAAACGGCGTGAGCAGGGTGAGGGAACACACACCAGACCGGGCAGTGAGAAGCTCGACCACATGTACTGCTATCAACAAGTTTGGACACTTCACTTCTTGTGTGATTTGTTATACTTCACGTTATGCCTCAGATCTCTTGTTTAATGTGCCGTACATAATGTAGGACACTTAAACTTAGTTTTTTTCATGACATTCATGAAAAACAGTGTATTTATGGACTGCAATCGCGCCCCTCTTTAAGGAGAAATATTCATTCAAAGTTTTGTTCTGCTCAGATTATATATTTATATTTTACACATTCATTTCCATTTTAAAGACAAACAAGACAAAGACACACCTTAACCCTCCTATTACCTTCAAATTTACTGACGTCGTTTATTCTTGGGTTCATTTTGACCCCAGCAATTTAAACCTCTTGAAAATATCATAATTAGAATTGTTACCCAAGTTTATGTGTAAAAAGCCCTTTAAATAAAACTGAAAAAATTATGTCAATCGCTTATTTAGGGTATGGGTTGTATGAATGTATATACATTTTATTATTTACTTATTTATAAAATACATTCTGCTTGACAGTTCTATATCTGTAGTGCACAATTCTAATTTGAGTTTGTTTCCCCCTGACAGAAAAAGCAGCCCTTCTATCTCCAGATGACGAGGTGCAGAAAAGCGACATCTCCTCCAGTAGCCAGGGGCTGGTGGAGAAGGAGGCACTGGGGCCCATGCTGCTAGAGGTAAACAAAACATACACCGTAACATTTCTTCCCCATCACTACGGCTGCGGTGTTTACTTCCGTCTAAAACACACATAATCTGATAATGTTTTACTCTGCCTCACTCCACTCTTGCTCGCTCTCCTGCTCACTCAGGCCCTTGATGGGTTTTTCTTCGTCGTCAACCGGGAGGGCCGCATCGTCTTTGTTTCTGAGAACGTGACGAGTTACCTTGGATACACCCAGGAGGAGCTGATGACATCAAGTGTCTACAGCATCCTCCATGTGGGAGACCACAATGAATTTGTTCGCAATCTGCTGCCCAAAAGCCTGGGTGAGTGAGCTTAACGTAGGGCCTGTGGGTTTTAACTGAGACAACAGTTTGCTGTGTTTGCAATCTGCCATCTTATACTTTATATCCTTGGGTTGAGATGCCAATAGCTATTATTCTTAAAAAGATATTCAGTAATTACATTTTCAGTATCTTCAAATTTGACAGTTTCCATGCCAATGGAACCCATTAGGAAGGCAATAAAACTCAAGAGATGGGTTTTGGCTGCAACGTCTGTATACAGTCCTTAAACACAGATAATTAACTTGGTTTAATAATGGAATGTATTGTAGCTAAGGCAAATTAGAAGAACTAGGAAGAAAGTAGGTGGATGAACTGTGTACATTTTTAATTAACAGTTTTAGTGGTGTACAAAAAGCTGCAAAATATGTTTGGGGAGGAAAGTGTAGAGAGGCAGCATATGCGTGGGTGACTTTGACGAGTGAAGAAAAAAAGACTTTTTCTTAGCTGTGATAATGTTATTTTAGTTTATGGCTACAACCTTGAGAAGAGATTATAATGAAAATGGAGGGGACCTGAGATAACAGAGTGCAGTAGATGACAAGGTTGTATTTTTCTGTTGATCTTGCTATCTATTTTAATTTTGCACCAGTCATTACAGCTCTTCTTCTCCCTTAGAAACAGAGATTTAAAAATATTCTACCACAGAAACTTAAAAACAAATTGATTGTACCATATCAGTGATGTTATCAGCACTCAAATATGTCGTGGGTCATTCAGTGCATCTTTACATTTTTAGGTGCTCGTGCTTTGTAAGAGTCACAACCCTTTTTTTTTTTTTTATTAGTATAAATTACGTGTCATTGTAATCAAAGTTGTGTTCTTTTAAAGGACCACTCCAAGGTTTTGGACAGATAAGATGGAAGGAAAGCACCACTGAAAATTGAGTGTTTGGTCTTATGTGAAATGTAGTCGAGGCGTTCTTTTTTGGATCCTCAAAATATGGAAGGAGTGAATGGAAATGCACACACATGCAAATTAGAAGATGCATCATAAATTAGGCTACACAACACAAGAGGAGCCCGATATTTTCCACACAGCTTCACCTTTTATTTCCAGCTGTGGCCTCCTGCCTGAGTGTGTTTCCTTGACTTTTAGACTCTCTCTCCAGTGTGATTTTTAAATTAACCAATGTCAAGATGGATCGTGTTTTTTTATGAGTTTAAAATTAAATCCAATAGTGATATTATTTGCTTTTAATGTATTTGATCAGCTAAGTCCATTAGGCTAAATGAATGCACAGCTACAAAAGTGTGTTCTGCTCTTTCTTTGCACAACACCCTTCAAAGCAGCCCAACATCAGCTTTTATTTAGCGGCACTTTATGCAAATCAGATGAGTATTTGCATCTGTATCTTCTAAATTAAAAAAATGTGGAACCCGTAATGTTAATTAGCCACAGGCTTAGTAAGTATCCCCTGAGGAGACTTTACAGTGACACAGTGGAAGCAAAGCACCTTCTGAACAAGATTCTGATTGTAGTTTCTCCACTTGTTTCTCTGTTTGTCTAGTAAACGGTGTCCCATGGCCGCAGGAACCTGGCCGCAGGAACAGCCACACGTTTAACTGTCGCATGCTGAAGAGGCCTCCGGACGAGGTGGATTCAGAGAATATGGAGGCTCGACAGCAGTATGAGATCATGCAGTGTTTCACCGTGTCCCAGCCACGGGCCATGCAGGAGGAGGGAGAAGGTACATGCAAACACACAATGAGTGCACACATTCTGGAGGCATTTCCTAAAACATAGATTGTACAGTTTCAAAGGAATATAAATAGTGAGGATAATCACTCTACTGGGGATGGTTTCCAGTGTTCATGGTTTGAACTGACTTTGCTATAACTGCTAAATATATATTAAATTGTGTCAATGCTCGCACTGTACACCATTGTTGATATGTGTGGGACTGAACTTAGGCAAAGACACATTTTTATATTGTTTTGTTTTGGGGAATCGTTTTATTCTAAAGTAGACTCCTGTAAGAGTAAACTTAGCACAACTCTCTTCACTGTTGTTTGCAAAATTGCAATGTATAGTTAATTTAATTGCGCTGACAGATATCATTCCTATCTTGTGTAGCTATTGCTCTAACTATTGTGGCTGGTGTTGGTTTCCAAGTCTAGAGGATCGTGATACTATATTTAACATGTTCATCCGTCTTGTCCTTTTCCATAATATTTTTCATCATTCTGATTAGAAATGTTACCGTTCTAACAGCGCTGAGTTGTGAAGATCATGCATGGATCCTTCTTATCAGATTCCCTGATAGTCTTTTTGAAGTATTCAGCATTTGGTCTAATTGTTGTTCTTAGCACTCTGCACAGAATAACCAGAAACTGAAACAGCGGTGTGTAGATTGCATAGGTTGAGACTGACTTTAAAACGACAGCCTCTTTTGAATTGAAATGTTTAGTCATATTTAAGTATCAGCTTCTTATGTGTGGTAAAGAACTTTCAAACACAGTGTTCTCCACAGTCTTTCCAAATGGTGCTTTTATTTTTTGGTATTTATAACTAATCTTAACAAGTGCAACCCCCATGAGCAGCCTCTCTATCAAAACTATCAAATCAAGGAAACATTTCTTCTATTTTTCCTCTGTATTGCATTTGTGTGCTATGTCAGGAATGGATCCAATTTAAGAAAGTAATTGCTTTGGCACACACAAAAGGTGATAGATAAATTGTTTTTCGATCCCATATTTTTTCATGGAACTCATGATCGAAAGTTTTAAATAGTATTAAACACGGCTCATATGTTACCCTTTTCACAACTTTTCACTGACAGTCACCAGATGGTTGAAGCACATTCTTTTGCTGCAGTGGCCTTGATGAATTGTGTGATATAGTTCCTGCATTGCAGACTTACTAGGCTGCTGAGCTCTGCCTGCTTTTAGTCGTTTTGATAAGAGCTGGCCTTGTGGATTGTTGTGCACTCTTCCTGTCTATGAGGGGTTTTTTTTCAGCAGATCCTGCTTCTTTGAAAGAAAGTTTGCAGGATTTCAGTCTCAGCTTCTATTGTTTTTTTTTTTTCACAGATATGATTGACAGCTCTGTGGACAGATTATCAAGCTCTGACATTTTTATAGAAATGATGGTCAGATTTTTGAATGTCTGCAGCTTATTGTGGATTTCTTTCAACATGTACTTCAGGAAAATGCAAATTAATTTCAACCAAAACCCTTATAACACAATGATCTGCATAATTATTTACCCTAAATCTAGAGCTTTTCTTTTTAGCTGTTCCTTTGTTGGCAAACACGCACACAATTCTCATCACTTGTTTCCTCTGTTTATTTAGACCTGCAGAGCTGCCTGATCTGTATTGCCTGTCGGATGCCACGCATCCAGCCTGTCAGCACTGAGTCTTTTATCACGAAGCAAGACCCGACAGGTAAAACACACACTGGGATTATAGAGTAGTCAGGATTCCCAGAAGTCACTGTATTGTCATGATATGGTGGGATTTTTAGAGGGGTAGTCCACATTGGTTAAGTCATAGAAATGGATGAGTTACATTGCGGGCTTTACACATTGATGTTGTTATTAGAGACATGATACATTTATATCCAAGTTGACTGATAAATTACAGCCAGAAAAGCAGGAATAGACTTATAGAAAGTGTTCCAAAAAGGTTTAATTTTTCTCAAGCGTGACAGTGTGAACCATGAATGTGTGGAGGCAACTGCAGTTGTTGAAATCAGTGCAGGCTGATCTATTGTGTTTGTTTGTGTGTGTGTGTGTGTGTTGTATGTGTGTGTGTGTGTGTGGTGCTGTAATCCAGGGAAGATCATCTCCATAGAAACTAGTGCTTTGCGAGCGACAGGCCGGCCTGGCTGGGAGGACCTGGTCAGGAAGTGCATCTACGCATTCTTTCAGCCGCAGGACAAAGAGCCCTCCCACGCCAAGAAGCTGCTGCATGAGGGTGAGTAGCCACAATTGATTGTTCAGCTCCACTCCCAGAAATCATTGACACCTTCTCTGTCAGCTTTGTCATGGTTACTGGAGTTTCTGCGCGACGTCAGTAGCGTTATAATAGGCTGAACTGAATGCTAAATTTTAAAAACCTTTCTAACTAACATAGTTGTGAACACATGCAGAGATCATGTACTATGTATGCACGATTGTAAATGCCAACAGAGGGAGGGGTGTTAAAAAGTCTAATTCAATTTTAAACAATATGAATGTGAGCTAACATTATTACCTTGGGTATCAAATGATAATGGAATGAAGGAAAGACCGGCCGAATTATCCCAACACTCATCGATCATCATGTAGCTACCGCAATAGATTGATGTAAAGTATCTTGTAGGCCTTAGGGGGAGTCAGCGCTCTTTAAGCCTGGATACAGATCGGAAATGGAAGAGGTTTAAACAAACAGCAGATGATGCCAAAGTCTAAACCCTGTGTTTGCCTCTTACTCTCTCTCTGCTTGTGTGCATTCGTGCACGTGTGTCTTAACGCATCTGCTGCTTTTTGTCAACAGTGATGACCCATGGCACCGCTATCAGCCCGCTCTACAATTTCACATTAAGTGATGGCACCCCACTCAGCGCTCAGACCCGCTGCAAGTTCTGCTGCCCCCCCAACCCTGACGTACAGCCCTTCATTATGGGCATTCACACTATTGACAGGTACCGTGATGGACGGACACACACACACGCACACACACACACACACACACACACACGAGAATGCACACTACTGATCCATTTTGGAGCTGACTGTGAAGAACTATTTTGTTGCAAGGTAGTGTACTAGTTTGTCAGTGAATATGTTCTTGTTTACCTGCCACATGTCACATAAAGCTGCCCAGTAAACACACTCATAGTTCTTGGATTTGGATATGTTTTTCTGAGTACTCTTACAGAAAATAGAATCTTTCGCACCTAAAGTCCTTTTCCAGGTTTCTAATCTTCCTCTTGTCGTGTTTGTGCGTGCACTTAAGCATAAGACTGTCAACAACTATCAATATCAGGTTTTTCTATAGTTTTCAATTGATTAGAGGAAGGAATTTTAGATACATCACAATGCAAGAAGCTTGAAATCAACCTCAACTCTTGGGCTTCCTCGGTTGGTGCTGAAAAAACAGTTTTTCTTCGTGTGAAAGAGTCGGACACCTGAACTTAGAGCTGAATGACCAGGTTTCTCTACGCTGCTTGTAAATCCAGGATAAGCTTCAAGATTGGGATAATAATGTGCATGTAAACAGATAAAGAGTTGTATTTTTATAAACACACACTCATCTGTGCCTGACACTATGCTTCTTTTTGCTCTACTCCACGGGTTTCTCAGGTTACAGTTCTCTTTTAATTTCCTTCTTTCTTCCAGGGAACACAACACTGCTAGCTCTCAGGAAAACACTAACCCCAGCCTTCCACCGACCCTCGGCAGTATTGCCCAAACTCCCTCCCGCTCCCCTTCTCTTCCTCCCGGCAGCAACTCAACCCAAGGCTCAGGCCTCGCCACCCCGGGCCTTCACACCAACAACAGCAATGCCTCCTCCCATGGACATAACCTAGCCACACCCACAGGCTACCTGACGCCCAATCGGACGAACTGTCCCCAGCAGGTCAACAGCCCCTCTCCTTTAAGCAGCCCACTCACAGCCACCCCTACCTCTTTTATGTCACCCAGGATGCCACGGGCTAGTCCTGGGTTAGGGGGAAGTCCTCGAGTCCCGGGGAACCCCTTCTCTCCCTCCACACCAGGCCTCCATTCCCCATCTGGGGCTCTAAGCAGTGGAGGCAGCCTCAACAGGCAGCAGTCTGGTGGTGATAGTAATAGTGGCGCAAGCGGTGGATCAACAGGGTCTTTCCCCTTGTCCTCTCCTGTCCTTCAGAGACAAGCCAGTACGCCCACCAGCTCCTCTACTCGGCCTCCATCAGCAAAAGCCCCAGAGGGAGGGGAAGAAGGGGGAGAGGACTCTGTTAAAGCCCCCCTTCCTTCTGCCTCACAGCTGGGAAATCCCAGACTCAATCAGCTCCTGGATAGCAATGGGACAGCAGTTGAATCTAACAACAACAGCACCTCTTCACCTCATCCTCCGAACCCTTCTCCTGCCCCTCAGTGCCCTGCCTCCCACAGTAGTCTGACAGAAAGACATAAGATCCTGCACCGGCTGCTCCAGGACACTAGTCCCAATGATGCCTCCACCACCACTGAGGAAGGAATAAACAAAAACGAAGTGGAGATCAAGAAGGAGCCGCCCGCCAGTCCAGCACTGAGTACAGCACCTTCTAAGTCCAGCTCCAGAGAGCCACAGGACCACCAGTTACTCCGCTTTCTCCTTGATACAGACGAAAAGGTGACTGTTATAATTGTCTTCACCAATTTATCCCCACTAATTATATTACAGCCTCACATACAAGTTTCTGTCTTGTCTTAGACTTGTATTGACAAGACAGAAACTTTGACTTTTCTGATTTAATTTTTAAAAAATCAGCAGGGTTTATTTTTAATATTTAAAAAAATGGGCAAAAGGTGATCAATAAACAGTGCTAATGTAAATGTTGATAGTTTAGATGTTATTTAAATAATCCATTATGTACTACTTATGGACATCCCGGCTAAATGACTTTGGAATCTGTCACATAAATACCATTTGACGTCTTGACTCAATGTCAATGCTGACTGACACCTGATTTGTGTTTGAAGGATTTGGGAGACCTGCCACCTCCATCTGCTCTGAGCCTTCAGACAGTCAGAGTAAAGGTAGAGAAGAGAGCCAGCGGGGAGGGCGTGGCCTGTACAGGCTCAACTGTTGCAGCAGGAGGTGCCACCAAACTTCCAGGAGTTTCCAGCAGCTCTGCTTGCATCAGCCCCAAATCAAGTCCTGTCGGAGAGAACCGCAGAGACAGCCGCAAGGACAGCAGAGACTCTACGGTACAGTTGTTGATGCTAAGATGAGTCTTAGTTTCCCAAACTGGCCCAAAAAAACTGCACGCCACCATTGTTGTGTAGGTGTTGGGGTGGTTGGTAAGATGAGATTGTAGGAGAGCAAAACAGCAAAGCCTTAACACCAGGATTCCAGCTGAAATACCAAAACTAAAGCATGAGGTGGCTTTCCATTGCAGGAACTTGGTTCAGGCACATGGTGGCGCCTACATTTACAGGGGAACAGCCCTTTAATCGGCCCATCAGCCTTTCAGTTTTCCACTCCTTTCATTGCAGTGTTGGAGACGAGAACATTGAACAAGACATTAACTGAGAGTGTGCAAAACTACAAATAGCAGTTCTATATTTTGATGAACAAGTAGGAAATTGAACAATAGGGGCTTATGTTATTCTATATGATTAATTTTATGTTGTTGCTGGAGATGTTTGAGAGAAGATTGCTGACATTGAGAGGGCAGCAAATGGCTCTTGTTGTCTTCTCGGACTTTAACCAGTGTTAAGGCTCACGCAGCAGTTATTTCAGGGACGCCCAGAAGTTTCTATCCTGAAGTAGGTATCTGTTTTGTTCACCCCGCAACAAGAGCCACGGAAGAGGTTCTATGGGTTCGGAACACGTACAAAGGGTTAGGGCACCCAAACACAGCTTGGAAGTTCCTGCAGTGGAAAACAGCTTAGATATTTCTCTGTATCATTCAATTAGTTTTAACATTTTTTACTTCATGCATTGAGACGTGGCAGTTCTTGTCACAGCTCTCACTACCTGCTTGGTTTCAGGATCACTTTTAGCTTACCTTGGTTTGCAGAGATCCATCCATTTTCTATACACCGCTTAATCCTCATTAGGGTCGCGGGGAGGCTGGAGCCTATCCCAGCCGACTTAGGGCGAAGGCAGGGGACACCCTGGACAGGTCGCCAGTCTGTCGCAGGGCCACACTTAGAGACAGACAACCAAGCACACTCACATTCACACCTACGGACAATTTAGAATCACCAATTAACCTCAACATGTTTTTGGACTGTGTGGGAGGAAGCCGGAGAACCCGGAGAGAACCCACACTGCACAGGGAGAACATGCAAACTCCACGAAGAAAGATTCCGGTGCCCCCACGAACCGGCAACCTTCTTGTTGCGAGGCAACAGTGCTACCAACTGCGCCACCCTGCAGCCCACTTGGAAGTCCCTGCAGTGGAAAGCAGCTTAGATATTTCTCTGCATCATTCAATTAGTTTTAACATTTTTTACTTAATGCACTGAGACGTGGCAGTTCTTGTCACAGCTCTCACTACCGGCTTGGTTTCAGGATCACTTTTAGCTTACCTTGGTTTGCAGAGATCCAAGTGCTAATTGAGTGTAGAGTCGGGCTGGTCACTGCTGACACGAGTTTCAAAGCCTTATTGTTGGTTCTCCAGAGCAGCTAGCTCAGCTACTTTTAGAAAACAAAAACTACAAAGGGGTAACGGCTCTGAAGTAGAGCATTATCATATATCTTTTCTAGGATTAAAACAAGATTGCAAACCGGTGAGAAGCAGATCTTAAGTTTATTTATTGTCCCTATACCCAATAAACTGTTAAGTATTATAAGATAACACACAAAACCTGCGTCACTTTGTAAAACCTTAATGCAGCATGATAGGTTATATGTCTATGCTTCATCTGTCAACAGCCACTGGCCTAAACTGTGCTGAACTCTGTCCAGCTTGGTCCGGTCAGACAGTCATGACAGCCAAATCATAACTGTAATGACCCAGTAATCATAACGTATGTCCTCCCTGAAGGAGGCACACTGTCACTCATGCATGTCAGCCACCTTCACATTTACATAGGAGAAGTGTCAGAAAGAATACTTCACAACTAAGCTTTGGAATTTGCCGGTGTTGAGCTTTGATCCTACATTGGCAGTTGTCTGACAGCCGTTGTAAACCAAGTTGAATGTTTATTTTCTTGGACTTTGTCTCCACTGTAGGCTCAGCTACCAGCTGCAGCCTTTGAAGCCCATTGGCCTTTGACCTTTTGTCTCTCCCCATCTCTCTTACGCTGATCGCCTGCCCCCCTTTTCTCCCACCCGTTATTTCTTAATTCATTGCTTTTTTGCGCTATTGCACTGTTAATCTCAATCATTTTTTCATTTCTTTCTGCTTCACTATCCACTTCCTGCCTGTAGATGTCTGGTGGACCTGTTGACATGGAGCCTCTCACCCAGCTGCTGCCTGGCCTGAGAGGCCCGAGTGGGGCCAAACAGGGCAGCGAGAATTCAGCAACCCCTGGAGGAGGCCCCCAACTCCAGTCTCCAGCCTCCCAGCCCCCAGCGCAGCTCCAGAGTCCTGTGCCTCAACTCCAGTCTCCCCTGTCCCAGTCCCTTCCCCAGTTGCAGTCCCCATCGCCTCAGCTTCACTCCCCTTCCCCCCAACTCAAACTGCAGTCACCCACTCAGCTCCAGCCCGGTGAGGCCAGCACTCCCCGCAATGTAAATGTGAAGAGAGAGCCTCCTGGCACTCCTAACAGAGGTACAGTTTCAACTTAGCAAGGAGGGAGGGGAATGCAAATATTCAATTGAAATCACACATTTTAGTTACAAACTCAATCTTTTTCTTCTGTGTTTATATTAAACAAAATTTTGCAAATTGTTGGAATGAAAATGGTGTTTACCTTTGAATTTCTAATTATTTTTATTGGATTTTAAAAAATTCTATTCTGCTATTAGTTTTATTATTGTTAGGCGTAGTTGTACTAGTATGATCCAGAAAACTCTTAATTAGTTTATTCGTTTACCTAAACTTTGTTATGTTTTATGCCCTCTAGTGGCTAGCAGGAGGCATCAAAAACACTCTTACTCTGTTTACTTCTTTGCCAATAGCATACATTATAGGATTGTGTTAATATTGTTATTATTACATATTTGTTTTTCCTTATCTTCCATGTTCTTGTGTTGGCTTTGCAGGGCTCAGTGATGGCGGCCCACCCTCTGGCTGCAGCCTCCAAAGCCAGTCATCATTCGATTTTTGCAATCCCGCCACTCCAAGCCAACAACAGGGCCAGGGACAAGGAGACCCCTTCCAGACCCCCAAAGACAGCAGTCCATTTCCAGAGGCAGAAGTTATCAACCCATTCAGTTCAAGCACTGGTACGCACAGTAGCATAATACAGTCAACAGTTTATTCTACATTCACAACTTGTCATTTAGAATGTACTAGAAACGTGACAACTGTGGGAACCTGTTTGGTCTGAGCGTAAGTCTGTCCCGTAAAATGATAGCAGGAAGGATCTGGGGCAAAAATGCCTGTGGAGCTTTGAAGCATAACTTGACACTAAATATTCTGTAGCAGTAAAGTATTGTTGGAGTGACCGCTATAGGTTGAAAGGTTCAACTCTTCCACACATGTGACCTGCTGTTGGGTGTGGTCACCGTGTGTTCTGTTACATACACAACCTCCCAAGTGATAAAGCTTTGCACGACACTTCAGAACAGAGCAGTTCATCACAGCAAAAAGACAATTTCACCAATCAATTGCATCAATAAAGGGTTTTAGGCTGATTAGTTACTGGTTACATATTGCAAGCTGCTATGTACTGTACATGAACTGTGTAAATATCTTGCTACTTAGTAAGTAAGCATTCTGAGTTACTTTTTTTTTTTTGTCAGGAAATAAAACTGTGCTAATTTCTTTTTCAGGCCTAACCAAGATGGATGTGGGAGACTCCCAGTTCCAGGCTCTGGCTCTGTCTGACACCTTGTCTTTTGATGGTCTTGGAACGCCTTTACAGGCTCCTCTGGCATCACCACAAGAGTAAGTATGACTAATCAGGCAAACTTCTCCTAACTGTAATTTCCCCAGTGTAGAATTGTGGAAGAGCCTGTGTTTCTCTTTTTGAGCAGGCAGTGTGTACCCTGTACGCTGGATGAAGTGCTTGGCCCTCCGACCACACCTGAAGGCCGAAACGATGAGAAGGCTCTGCTGGAGCAGCTCGTCTCCTTCCTCAGTGGGACCGATGAGAGCGAACTGGCTGAGCTGGACAAGGCCCTGGGTATTGACAAACTAGTACAGGTAAGGAAAGAGCTGGGCAGAGGATGGGCACAGGTTTCAGGAGTGAACATAAGTAACAGTGTTGGTAGGAAACGCTCTACATCACTTACATTCACTTACACTTGAAAATCAGTGAATCATCATTAATTGACCAGTGTTGCTACAATTAATCAAAACAAACAAAGCAGTTGCTCAGTTGAAGTGTTGGCAGTTGTGGCTGGCTTTTGTTCCATCCATCAAGCTGAATTTGGCAAAAAAAAAATCTGCTGGGTTGCTTTCAAGTAAAACAAGAGGTGTTTCACTTTGCCAGTAACTTACCCAACTTTACTCCAGTTCTACTGCACTTATTCATTCTTTATTTTAGAGCGTTGTCAGGGAGTGGGAGGACAGTTGAGGAGTCTTTTGGAGACATTTAAATGGACAGAATTCAGATTTCAAGAACAAGATCTTTTTGATTGATTGTGCTCAAATGGCACAACTGTGCACTGTTTTGACTAAAAAACACGTCTTTCTGCCATATGTTTTTGTGCCCCTCTTTTCAGGGTGGCTGCTTCGACCCTTTGCCTCAAACTTTCCCACCCCAGCAACCCACTGCCACCCCAGTTTCCATGGACCCTAAACTTCCCACCTACCCTTCCCAATTTACACCAGCTCCACAAGCTCAGTTTCCTCCAGAGCTGGCCACGGTGGGGCCGCAGGGTCTGGGGTTTGGAGCTCCTCGAGGGGCTTTCCCCGGTGGGACAACAGGCTTGGGCCTGAGGCCAGGCATGACCAGACCACAGGGGGTGGGCACTCAGCTCAGGCTGCCACCCAACCAACTGCGCCTGCAGCTCCAGCAGAGACTGCAGGGCCCACAGCAGGTGAGAAGATTTTAACCTGTCTGATGTGTGTTTGAATACATTATCACTATGTTACATTTAGAAAGGAAGATGTTGCTGCTTGTGATGCTTTTACAACCCAGTAAACAACTGCTGCTATTGGCCCAGGGTGTTTATTGTGTACAGTCAGTACTGCACAGTGTGTTGAGAAAACATTTTACGTGTAATTTATTCACACAGTTTAAGTGCTGCAAACACGACAGCAATACAATATCCATAACAAGAGAAAGAAAGGAACACTTGGAGCTCTTTCATATAGTATTGACTTTTGGCGCTCACTATTAGCCCAAATCGTACTACATCATGATGAATCTTCTGATTTCATTAGGCCAATATTGATTAAAGTGCTCTTAAAAGAACTCTCTGCTTCCCTCTCCTCCCTCATCACTAATATTACTCTCATCTCCCTTCTTGTCACTCTCCTCTTCTTCTCTATCCCCCAGTAATACCACTTTTGTCAATGATCTAATTTATTCTCTTATTAAATTCTGCCTTCACTTCACTCTGTTATCATCTCTCGGCTCTCATCCTTCAACACCTGCCTGACTTCTGCTCATTTAATTTCTCTCTCTCTCTGTCCCTCGGACTCAGCTCCAGAACAGGCTGGCAGGCATGAATCCATTTCCAGGAGGAGCCCAGCATGTGAACATAGGCATTCGTCAGGGGGTTCAGCAACCTCAAATGCCCTCACAAGTGAGTCATTGTGGCAGCAAATGCAACTCTGCTCACCACCCACTGCTGCTTTTGTACAGAGCCTGAAAGACTAGCAAAAGGATTTGTTTACATGAATTCAACTACTTTGCTTAAATATCACTTAAAGCTGCTATAATCAATATTTTATACCTGCGCATATGAGCAGAAGACAGACAAGACCTATTAACGGAGGTTTCGACATGTTTATTGTATTTTGTTTTTACTGCCCACGACTTTTAATATTTCCATTGATTAGCACCGCTCTCATCAGTGTCATCAGCAACAGCAGCAGGCGGCTATTTTGAGCGAAACCCCTGTAAGATTATGATTAGCTGGCGAACACTGTGAAGCATTTAGACAGTTTAACAAAAGAAGAATGCTTCCTTCAGGAGTCAGTGAGACCAAAACAAAGCCCTGATTTGTTGGATGGACAGAACCAAATAGTAGTAATGTAAAAGCTAAATGAGTCGATATAAGTTAGCCCTATCAACTTAAAAAAGCTGGGATGATACAGTCTGTCAGTTCACAGCTTGTTTCTTCTGCCTCCAAGTGGCCACATAATCAGGTTGCAGCTTTAAGTAGGATGACTAATGTAAAATGAATTGATTCAAATGTAAAAGTAGAGGAATTTAAAGACAATTGAGCAACAGTACAGGAGTCTTTAAGTAGTGTTTTCTGTTTCTTTTTAATGTAAAGATTTTGTTTTGTATTGTCCTATTTGTGTCTACAAGGAATCATAGAATGAAGGTACACTTGATACAAAGAAAATTAGACATGACTGCCACACTATATTAAACCAGATTATAAGCTTAGTCTTTGCTCTTTACTGTAGTTCTTAAGTTGCTTTTACATTGACCTTCAGATAGCGTTATGTCTGTCTACTGTAAATGTGTCTTTCCTAAAGCCTGCAGATACTCCGTACAAGTCGGCTCTCTGTATTAATAACAAAAGACTGTCATTTATTATATACTGGATTGTATATTTGCTTTGAAAACAGGGACTATGCTCTCTGTAACATGCTCTACTCTGTCCTCCCTCTCAGCAGCCTCCACTGAATGCCCAGATGCTGGCCCAGCGTCAGAGGGAACTCTATAGCATCCAACACCGCCAGCGCCAGCTTTTCCAGCAGAAGGTCATGCTGATGAGACAGAACATGGCAGGCGCTCCGACTGGAGCTGTGGGGCCCGTTGGAACTGCCAGGGCTCCAAAAGCTGCCCCCACAACGCCGCAGCAGCAGCAGCAGCAACAGCAACAGCAGCAGTTCAACTTCCCACCAGGGTATACCCCAATGACGGGAAACCCCCCTACCTCACCAAGTCACTTCAGCCCCATGTCCGGGGGCCCTCTGGATAACAAACTGTCCGGCAGAGTTCCCCTGAATAACCAGACGCTGATGAGCGGCGTGCAGGGCCAGTTCAACAGCACCGTGAACTCCTCATTGCAGCAAGGCCTGTTTCAGCAGTTTGGAGGGTCTGGTGAGTCCCTAATTAACAATCCAGCACCGTTTCTTGTAATTAAAGTTGTAGTTTTGTTACTCTGTAAACAGATTTCCAGTATCCAGTAATTGCAAACACATACTGTTGAGGCTGGTAGATCTTCTTGCAAAAATTTCCCTCTGCAGTAAAGGATGCATCTTATCTTTCCATATTTTTTAAATTGAAAACGACCAAGCATGTTAGATTTCCCACCTGCTGACATGTGAGGACTTAAGGACGCAAGCTCTCTCTTGCCTCTGACAAGCCTAAGGTGCATGATTTACACACTCAATGGTCACACTGATTTATGCTTTCTGTCACAGCCGTGGTCCAACAAGACCCATCTTTCCCTCCTGAAATGAGCCCCACCAGCCCGTTGTTGTCACCTCAGAACTCCACCTCCCAGAGTCCTCTGCTTCAGCAGGCCCCACCTCCTGGCTACCAGTCACCAGACATGAAGAGCTGGCAACAGACAGGCATGGGCAGGTTAGAAAAGTGTTTGCAGTTTATAAGAAAAAGGTGCTTTTGCAAATGTTTTATCAAGTAAAAATGATTTGTCATTCCTTTTGGCTCAGTAATTATTGATGATTTCTGTTACATGTGTGTATATAAATCAAAGTTTAAATGAGTTTCAAGTGCCATTTGTGATTGTCTGTCTTTGCCACAGCCTGTTCAGTCAGTCAGGGCAGAGTACGGGGCAGGCATTCGGCCAGCAGGGGGTTTACAACAACATGAGCATCACCGTCTCCATGGCTGGAGGCTCGGGAGGCGTCACCTCATTACCTCCCATGGGGCAGCCAGTTGGTATAAGCAACAGTAACCTCAGTAACGTCGGTTCAGTGTGCAGTGACCAGCAGGTGAGTGACTTCTAACCTGCCACTCCTGATGGTTTGATGTCCTGTATTACCATCCACTAAACCACCCAGCCACTGGAGCTTACCGTGTTTCTTGTCTGTGTTGAATTTGATTAGTAGAAAAAAAGAAAAACAACTCGTCATCTGTAATGTGGATAGCAAACACTGGCCACTGTGCCGTTGAATACAGTATAATTTTTAAATGTGAGTTTTACCTGATTTGCTTTTAATTATCTTGTTGAAATAATTACATCTGACACTAAATGATTAAGATAATTACATCTAATTTACTGCAGAGCTGCTGTATTGGACTGCATTAGATACCACAGGTGTGCTATTGAAGTGCTCAGTGAGTTTATGTGTTAACCCACAGGTGAAGGTAGTGCCCAGCAAATGTGTTATGTTCTCCTATTTAAGAAACATCAACTAAAATATGTTTCCCTAATGTCACAGGAAGGTACTGATGCTTTTTAAAACATGTAACTATCCATTTGTGACCCATCTGCACAAAATCAGTTGCATTGCACCTCAGCCTATATCCGAGATACAGCCTGAATTACGTCAACACATGATAAAATATAGATTTTGGGTTTATTACTTAGATCGATCCATTTAGTTGTTTTCTACATGTAGGTAATATATAATATTATCGCTGTCAAATACCATCAGTGTGCATGAGCAGTAACACCAGAAAGAAGCCGCGGAAATCACTTGTGTGCAGGCTCTGCAAGCAATACGTCATTGCCAGCCAATCCTGTCCCGTGATTTGCATCATGTGGTAGCAACGTGCCGCTTTTGTTTACGCATACTAGCCCAAGGCACAATGCGACTGATTTTGTGCAAATGGGTCACATTTGTGAGCCATTTTTAAAGACACTGATCCACTGCCAACTTCTTGGACCTACACGGTGTTTGGCAGGTGGTTGTAGTGTTGTGACTGATGAGTGTACCAGCTCAGCGCTGTACACAGGAGAGGAGTGAGACCAACACATAGTGGGTTTTAGCAACTTCATGGGACTTGCTGATGATAATAGAAGTATACTGTAACATCCTGTAGGCAGTGTCCCTGTATCATTGTTCTTGTGCTTCTGTAGGTGCAACAGGTTCAGGTGTTTGCGGACGTCCAGTGCACAGTGAACCTTGTTGGCAGTGACTCTTACCTGAACCAGGGCTCCATCGGAGCTGCGGCCTCCCAGAAGGGCCCCGGACCGCAGAGCTCCCAGAACAACCAGGCCCAGCAGAAGAGCCTCCTCCAGCAGCTGCTCACCGAGTGACACCCCCACTCCCTCAGCTCTCCTACTCCCTCTACTTCTCACTTCTACGCCTCCTCCTCGGAGGTCGGTGCACCAGACCCATTGCTGTCTCTGTCTCACCTTTTGGATGGATGGTTGGATGGATGGATGGAAGAATGGATGTTTGGACGGCCACAGAGTAGGCTCAGAGAGGTCTGGCTGTCGGTGGAGTTACACAGCCTAACCACTTCTGTGCAGGGGGATCCGGGGCTGGTTGTTTTACCGCCCAGTACTTTTAGAAAAGACTCAAGTCAGAAGGAGCAGCAGTGTATTTAAACCTGCCTGTCTAATCTGTCTGACAACCTGTCTGTCTGCCTCAGCCTATTAAAGGCAGTGTTGTCTTGCTGCTCATTCCTTGGTGACCTACTTCCTGCTTCCTGACCCAAGAAAACAACTGCAACATAAATGTAGATTTGCCAAGTTGTCGTCACTGTCAAATCAGGGCCGGCCTCCTTTTGTGTTTTTGTTTTTGTTTTTTTTCTCCTGATCGGACGGTTTCTGTCTGGTCGTCACAGCAGCAGTGCATCTTGGGAGCATGAGTTCTAGCATACAGCTGAGCTCAGCGTTCAAGTGTGGGAGTATCCCACACTACAGCACCTCTGGCTTTTATTTTTGTTTGTTTTTTTTGTTTTCCTCTACCTGTCTCAGCGATGTGGGAATGTTAAGGTTTCAGACCTCTGTGGCATTGTGGGATAGAAGCTCAGTATCAGCTGGTTCTGTGACTGTCTCTCTCTATCAGCTACAGTGCCTGGTGGAAGTTTGAGTTTTTCCCAAGCTCTGCTTCTTCTTCTACATATTATTCTATTACGTTTTCTGTTATTTTTATTTTTTGGTTGAAATGTTTTTTTTTTTTTGTTTGTTTAAAAATCTTCTGCTCTCACCGTCATCATCATCATCTTCATGATCATCAGAACAAGCTTTGACAACAGCCAGAATGGATGGATGGATTGATGGATGGATGGATGGATGGATGGATGGGAGACAGACGGGATGCTGCTCAGTTTGGAACTTACGTGTCTTTCTCCCCCTGGGAGGAGGTTTTATTTTTATTTTTTCAAAGTATAAAAAAGACTGTTATGATTATTTAACTGTCTGTCCGTCACATTTTACCCCTCACCTCAGCAGCTGTGAATACAGAGCCCTGTTGGGTTCTTTCTCCCTCTCTCTCTTTATCTCTTTCTCTCTCTCTCTTTCCCTCTCCCTCTCTCTCTCTCTCTCTCTGTGTATCTTTCATGCTATCTCTCGGCCTATCAGTGTTGTTTGCCATGTGCACCATGCAGGCGGGTAGTATTGTACAGTACAGAAGGACAAAGACTTGGGGATGAGCTCACTCTTCTCTTGTAACTGCTTTCCTTTTTAAAAAAAAAAAAAAAAAAAAAGTGTAATTAATTGATTACTCAGAACAGCAAAACTATGTATAATGTGATTCGATCCAGGTTTTTCTTTTTTTTAGTTTCCTTTTTTTGAAAAGTGTTCTAAAAATGTCAGCTAATGGTTTATGGAGATTATTTTTTTGGCATCATAATATTGTAATACCGCTACATGTTGCAGTGGAGAAGGATTCCAGCTTCTAAAAATGTGAAAAGAAATTTTAAGCGATTGATTTTTTTTTTAAAAATAGCTAGATCTCGCTCCCGCTGGCGTCCCAGCCAGCGCTACATGCAGCCACACTCTGAAAAAAAAAATGGGTTTGATTGCTTTGCTTTCTCTTGTGGTAACCAGGGAGCTAGTTAGCCATCTTTTCTTGCTTTCTCCTCTTTTTTATTCTTATGTATGTACAATACTTTCAAAAAAAAACTTTTCAGACAGTAAATGTGTTTGTAACCATTGTATAAAAGAGCATAATAATACCTTAAGTGGGGTTCTTTGCTGAGACTGCGCGACCTCTGCCGATGCTAACGGTACTGAGCCGCATCAACATTGTAGCCGCAGTCACAGCAAACGACGTGCTTTTGGATATTGTTCCTATATAATGACATTTAAGTAGAGGCTTTAGTAATAGAAGTTCCTAACAAAGATGTGATGGATAATTAATTTAAAGGTGTCATGAATTTGAATCAAAACAGGAAGGGTTGAGTCACCAAAAAAAAAACACAGCATTTCCTTTCATTTTCTCCTCACCTCCTGCAAACCTGATTGATCAGTGTTGTTCCCATTGAGGATAATTTTTTTTGGGATTCAACCCTCTTCTCCCTCCACCTCTGGTTCCCTGACGAAGACTTCACTCCACTGGCTACATACACTCACAGTTTTCTGTTGACTACTGTTGCTCAGTCAGACACTGTCTCTCTCAGCGATAACGGACCTCTCTTTGAAGAAAAAGAAAAAACAATTCCACTTTTCCCTCGCCAAGAAGTTGTGCTACTTGGACCTCACCAGAAAATTAGAAGGAAACCGCTGCTGAGACGTTGCCTCTGAATATTCTTTACATGACTAAATTATTGTAAAGATGTACACTCGATCTCTGAATTAGGCACGTTTCGATGCAAATGAAAAATTCTAAATGAGTCTGACACCCAGAGGTTTAAATTGTAGGATGCTAGACAACATCTGGAAGGACTGAGATCATGCTGGTTTCATAAGCCCTTTCTACACAGGATTTTTTTAATCGGGGAGCATCCAGTGATTTGTAACAACCACCGAGGCCCTCAGTGATTTAAATCTGCCAAGTCTGTACCCCAGCACAACATCCGGTGTCACCTGATTGAACCAGTCCTGTGTGAGTCCTCGGTCTTGGTTCATTGTTTCTCTTCCTTCCGGAGACTAGTGGAATCCGTGGAGAGGGTTTTGCATACACCGCAGACCTCACATTTAGACGTTAGGACGTTTCATCACCCCCCTGTAAATGAGTCTTTGAACTACCTAACTTATCGCTCACATTAGGTCAACAACAGAATAGGGCTTTTTCCTGTGTACTGGTTTTACAGAGATACTTCAGCGTATGCAACATTACCCAGATCAAGAGGGATAGTATGCAAGGTCAACATTCCACCCACCTCCAATGTTGTGTGATGTCAGAACCACTTTGTGCTCAGCTGTGATGCTCTTTGTGTGGGTTTGGATACGTGCAGATTGATACGCTGTGTATCCAAACAGTGGCCCAGGAACAGTCATGAACTGTTGGTTTCAAAATGATGCATCAATACACGTTGGAGTGCAGACAGGACTCTTAGGAACAGACAGAGAAAAGAAAACAATTGACAGTTTTGTCTGTAAAATTTTTGCAAATGGTTAAAATTTATCATCACCAAAATCAAAATTCACATTATTTTTTTCCAGCAGTCTAAATTTACAATTAAATAAAACAGAGAAAAGCAGCAAAAACACACTAGTGAGGCTAAAAGCAGCACATTTGTGGGCTTTTTGCTTAATAAATGACCTGAACAGCTAACTGCTGATCAAGTATTTGGTCATTTTAACTTCTCTGTGGTTCAACATCAATAACTTCCTTTGACCTTTCTGCCTCCAAAGGGAGATTTGTACTCTTGTCTTATGGATCGCAAAACATGCGCTGAACAGCAGAGGGCAGTAATTCATTAGTATCAGTATGAAACCTGCTCTGCTTCAGGCCTCAATTGATTTGCTCCGATCCCGACTGTGGATCTGTTCAACAAGTCGTCGCCCCACAAATGCAAGAAGAAAAAAAATATATTGGAGCGACAAAAACTATTTGATTCCCAACTGTGAAGCCTTTGATCCCCAGCACTTCAATTCTTCTCCATTTTGCACTTAACTGGTAGAACAGAAACAGAAAATGAGAAAGCAGAGAAATGTTCCCTCAGCTGTGGCCTCCCGTGAGAATATCATCAGTCAGACCCTCCTGTGCCACTGTTTGGTCAGTTTAAATACAGAGAAGAGGCAGAAGCTGCACAAAGTGAAAGAATGTATTTTTGGAAGGTTTCCGTCAGTGTCGGCCTCCTGTTTTCTTTTTGTAACCTGCTCTGATGATTTCTACACATACAGTATTGACACCCCCCCCCCTCCACCCGCCCTCCCTTCCTTTCACTTTTCTGCGTGGAATAGGCATTCCTATGGAAGTGGTTTCCTCTACAACCCTGTTAAATGCAGAAACTCATCAGCAACTGTCAGCTTATCCTGCAACAACAACAACAACTACATGCCAAATACATCCAATGCATATGTAAGATTTTTATTTTTTATTTTTTTTGTTATGCAACAGTCATTCAGTGGAAACGACAGTCCCTCCTTCATCACTACAATTAACAGGTACCAGGTTAGGTTCTTTTATAACATTTGTTTCAAGATGTTAACATAATGTATATAACAGAGAAATGTGAATATGTATTTGTTCAGAATCAACAAAAAAGTAGTGCTCCGAGTTTGTGGTAAATAACTACTCGCCTCCGTCATGTTTTTATTTTATGTTTTGATTTTCTACTTTTTTTATTTTTTCTGATGATGTATGTATGTATATGACTATCAGTGAGTGCGTATGTATGTGTGTAAGTGATTAATACTGTATATCTGGTGTTCTCTAAGATGGAAAAGTCGAAGATGTCCTTTTTGATTCTTTTCTTCTTTTACTCTTTAGACCCTGCACAGTACCTGTGGGTGTTTCAGATAACTATGCCAGAGAATGGTTTAGCGACTGCTGAATGTGATTTTACTGAGAGAGAAGCAGTGTGGACTGGCTTTTTGTACGGGTTAATTTTTTTTTTTTTTTTTTTTTTTTTTTTTTTTTTTAAAAAAAAGGCCATATTATTTAATTTTCTCTGTTGTCAAAAGTTTAAGCAGATCTGGGAGAGTGGAGCCTTGGTTTTATGGAGAAGCATTGCCTGGTTGTTGTGTATATGAGCGGGCTTTGTTTTATTTTCTAACTGCCTGACTGATGTAGCCTTTTTTGCATTTGTCAGTAGTAAATGACCAAAGCTTCAAGATGTTTGACGGATATCATATGCAAACCTCATCATCACTGGACAAGACATAATGTAGCGGCCCTTTGTTGATTTGGATTTCTCTCACAGCGATGTTCTGCTGCTGCTCAGTGTTGTTTTTTGCATGGTCGTCCTTCCTGGCTCGTTTCTTTCTATAGACACTGTCTGTCCTTTAAAGTGGCCTATCAGCAAACAATCTTTGTGATGTCCCAAAGTTAGGTCAGTTTAGAGACGTCTCTCCACTTTGCCAATGAGGTCTTTTTTAGCCTGAAGTGCTATCACTCGTTTACAGGAAGAAAAAAAAAAAGAAAAGAAAAAAAAAAAGAAAACATTGCAACCGTTAGCTATGCACCTTACTGAAACAAGCATTTCCTCACGTTGACTTGGATATGTAGAATTAACACTGGAGCAACACTTAGTCATTCATTTCATAGGCAACAAAACAACAGAAACGCCCCCACAGTGGGATTATTCCTGTCGATCTCTGATGACCTTTCTCAGCTTTTAATCTCATTCTTGGGAAAAGAAAAAAAAAAAAAACCTTTTTTTTTTTTTTTTTCCATTAACTGAATACTTTATACCAAACTTGAGGTGCCTCGTGTATATATTTTCTGCAGTAAAGATTGCTCCTTTGCTGTTTAACAATAATAACCTTGTTAACCAGGGTTTTTTTTAAACCTTTTTTCACCTTTATAAAAAAAAAAGTTTACTGTATAAATGACTTTTTTACACACGTAGAAGATTAATCAAATTATTCCAGGAATTTGCAAATACAATCTAATTTTGCACTTTATATCGGATTTACTTGGAGTGAAAAGGCCATCAGAAACTGTCTCAATCAGATCAGTATTTGGAGATAGAATAAGTAACGTCCCCTGAATGTACCAAGAAAATGATAGTTTTAGTAGTTTAATTTGAAATCAACGAATTGCTCAGGTTCTTAAAGAAGAACTTGACTTTAGTGGATACCCATGATCCAAATGATGACTAAAAATTGTACTTCTTTGTAATGTATTCTTCTCTCTTGTCTTTCTCTAACTTACAATCCTCAGTATAAATACTATGCTAATGTTCTTCAGGTGACACCCTCCCCTCCTGCCCGCGCTGTCGGCTGACACCGGGCGAACTGTTAAAAACCCTCAGCTCGAACTCTCAGAACATTCCTGCTCACGACCGTTTCAGCAACACTTTGCTCCGTAGCTGCTCGGCGTTCGCTTTTCCTCTCACGCGGCAAGTTTTTCCTTAAACCAAGGTTGGACGCTCCGCTTTGTGTCGGTCAAAAAAACAAAAAAACGTGTGCTTGTGTGAGACTTCACCTCTGCTATCCAGCAGCGCACTGACAGAAATGACAACACTCTTAACCGTGTTGCACGTCCTCTCTGTTTCGCTCGTCTCGTCTCACTGTCGTGCTGCCTAATGTGGAGTATTTAGTGGTGCGCCGATACCAGGATCGGGCTAGTGACTGGAGTGGGTTGCCATCTTTTTTTGGGGCTGGAACAATTGAGGAGGTTTCATTATGATCCTCTTAGCAGGATTCTCGCTTGTCATTGGTCCAAAAATGGTGTTTTTGCACTACTGAGACGCTCCGTGGTTTTCAAGTCCAACTCATTCCTAACGCAGGTGTTCAAATGTAGTTTCAGCTCCGTGTCACAGTTACCACAGCATCAGTTGTACGTATTGTAAGTGCTGCCTTATTGGGACTGAGGTTGGATATGGTTCAGAGATTTAACAGAAGGCTTGTTATTTACTCACCACTTTGTGTTGTGTTTGGGGGGCGGTAATGCTTTCTCTGGAGAATCTGAGATAAAAAAAGAAAAAAGAAAGACCAAGGTTCCACTTTCTCCCTTGTACAAATTAATATAAATAAATATATATATAAATATATATTATACATTTTACTCATTTTTGTCCAGTTTTGTATATTACACTCATGTAAAGTTTGTTTTTAAAGAGGCATCGGAGCAGCTATTACAAGACAATATGAGTGACAATGTTCATCTGGGAGAATTTTATGCATGTTATATTTTCTCTTTTTCTCTCTCTCTGTCTCTTTTAACACCCCTCAACCCCCCTGTTCAGGTGTGTAACGTGAATATAAAGAAATCTACCTTTTCTTTGGAATGTTGTAGACAATCAGTCTCAGGCCGGGTCCAGTCCCTGCAGGGAGTGACAGCCCTGTAGGCTAACAGACAAACAAAACTTCTTTTTTTTTTTTTTTTTTGTTTGACAATTTAAAAGAAGAAAAAGAAAAAAAAAAAGAAA
>NW_007578328.1:325427-327243 GCF_000690725.1 Stegastes partitus
AGTATTTCTGTCACTGCTGGGTTTTCTGCCTAAATGTTGGAGGCCAATCATATTTATACTATGTCACCAACTCTTATTAACATCACATTATATCCACATTATTTTCTCCATGTAAGTGAACCATGGAGGAATTTAGATAAAAACATTTGGATACAATATGCATCGATATATAATAAAGGCTAGATGTTTCGTCCACACTGGCGGCCATCTTGATTCGGTATGCTCGTCCATCCGTAACATTGTGTTTTAGTGGTTCGTGTACTTTTTAAATAACCATAACTTGCTCAATTTTCTACCGATTTTCAAACGGTTTGGTTTGTTATAAACGTCAGAGGTGTAGTTATAACACTTCACTGATGGATAATTATGTTACACTCTCAGGGCCAGCAACAATTTGTATTTTAATTATTTTGTTTTTTTATTTGTATTTTTGTAATTTGAATTGTAGCGACGTTCACAACGTTTGCAAGAAACGTTTGTAAATCTGTCAAGATTTCAGCGAGATAAGAGTATTTGATGTTTGTGCAGAACCATGGTATAAATCTTGTTTTGCTGTTCTTCTCGTTTGCTCTCCTCCTCTTTCCATTCTTCAAACGTTGTGTTTCGGCCAAATATATTCAAATTAACCTCGAAATCCATGTTTTTATCGCATTTCTCTCATTCACATGTCAAGACACAGCTGATCTGCGCCAGCTGATTTGCTCGTTGCTATGGTGACGCCCTGAGCGGTGTGATGTCATACCAGTGATTGTGTTTGTGTTACTGTATGAAGATGAATGGTGACATTGACTGTAATGTAAGGGGAGCGCCAACTACAGTCTTGCCCAGGGAACCAGAGTTAGTGAGACTCACTCATGGGAAACATATTAGAGTTATTTTTTAGATTTCTAATGTCAAGTTTGTATTTATCTTCTGTCCTAGTTTTTAAAAAAAATGTTTGAATTCATACGTCATTAAAAGTGATAAATGAAAATAAAACAAACAAAAAATCCCAATAAATAGAACCTAAAAGGATCAGATCAGAAAACGTACAACTTTAAAACTGATGTTGAGTTAAAAATGCATTGCTTTTAATAAAATGTTTGTTTGGTGGAGAAAGCAACAGGTCACGTGACCACAGGTGAGTTCAGGGTCACCTGTGGGCTTTTGGGTCAGGTGCTGTAGGGCTACAGAGGAAACGACATGGACCCAAAAAAACAACGACTCTGCCCGGTCTGAGAGGCACAACCGGTAACTGTGACTTTTATTTCCTTTGTTTGTGTTATTAGTGTTTTGTGTGGATGGTTTAACGCATTGTTGGTACAAGCTCGCCTAGTTGGACCGTGTTTACGTGTATTTCCAGTAGGTTACATCATCCAAATGAATATTATGAAGCTCTGTATTTTTATATTTATTATATTTATATTTTAAGTACTAGTACTTAGTATGATTAGGGGCTGCAAGGTGGAGCAGTGGTTCGCGCCGTTGGCTCGCAGGTGAGGACACCCGGGATCTTTCTGCGTGGAGTCTGCGTGTTCTTCCCGTGCAGCGTGGGTTCTCTCCAGGTGCTTCCTCCCACACAGTCCAAAAACATGCTGAGGTTAATTGATGATACTAAATTGTCCGTAGGTGTGAATGTGAGTGTGCTTGGTTGTCTGTCTCTAAGTGTAGCCCTGTGATAGACTGGACTATAAAATGATTTCATTCAATAACTGCCTTTTCTTGTTGCCACTATGATGCTTCAATCAGAGGCTGATCTGATCAGAAAAGGTTCACATAACTTTGGGCCTCTGTACATTTCTGACAGCTGATGGGAACTCATGCGCATCCATTGAAG
>NW_007578328.1:327966-330890 GCF_000690725.1 Stegastes partitus
GGTTTCTGGTTTAAAATTCATTTATTTATGATGTGGATATTGATTTAATTGTGCTGAGAGAAGGAAAATTACGAATGCATATGTTGACTGTGAATGGTAATTTGTTCTTTTACAACTTTTGGCCGTATATTAAGGACTGAAAAATGGTAAATAATTTGTTGAATTTTGCGTTAAAAGTGTAAAACAAAATGGCGACTGGGCCGTTATTTAAAAAATGCTCAAAATCTAATGTGTAGCTGAAGGTCCTGAGACTTTGTTTTTAGGGTTTCTGGTTTAAAATCCATGGAGTTATGATGTGGGTATTAATTTAATTTAAAAAGGTGCTATATAAGTGCAGACCATTTACCATTTAATTGTTCTGAGAGAAGGAAAATTATGACTGTATATGTTAACTGTGAAAAACTTTTTTTTTTTTTTAAATCAGTATTTTATCAATATTAATTAGTTCTTTTACAAAGTTTGGCCATAAGATTAGAATATATTGGAATTTTTTGGTGGGTTTTATTTATTTTTAAATTTTTTTACTGTATATTAAGGACTGAAAAATGATAAATAATTTGTTGAATTTTGTGTTAAAACTGTAAAACAAAATGGCGACTGGGCCATTATTAAAAAAATGCTCAAAATCGAACGTGGAATGTGAGAATCAGTGAAGGTTCTGAGAGCCTCGGTTTAAGGGTTTTGATTTAAAATGCGTTTAGTTATGATTTGAAAAATAATTTAACTGTCCTAAGACCAGGAAAATGATTAATTTATATGTTAACTGTGAAAAACATTTTTTTTTTAAATCAGTATTTTATCAATGGTAATTTATTCTTTTATAACTTTTGGCCGTAAGATTAGAATATATATATATATTACTGTATATTAAGGACTGAAAAATGGCAAATAATTTGTTGAATTTTGTGTTAAAAGTGTAAACCAAATGGTGACTGGGCCATTATTTAAAAAAATGCTCAGAATCAAACGTGGAATGTGAGAATCAGTGAAGGTTCTGAGAGCCTCGGTTTAAGGTTTTTGATTTAAAATCCGTTTAGTTATGATGTGGATATTGATTTAATTGTCCCGAGACCATGAAAATTATGAATTTATATGTTAACTGTGAAAAACAAAACATCTGTATTTTTTAAATGGTTATTTATCCATTTACAACGTTTGAGGAGAATTTTTTAAAATTGTATTTTTCATTTCAATGAAGGGATATAAAATAGAAAATAATTTCTGTATAGTTTGGTGTTTAAAGTATCAAACAATGTGGCGACTGGGCCATCTTTAGTAAAGTAATGTGCATGTTTGGTAAGCACTGAGACGATGGAAGTATCAGGAGGAGCGTTTAAATGCACTCGTTGAACATCGCTCTGAAATGTGTCCTCTGTTGACTTGTATGACTGTGTGAGGGACCGAAGGATTCCTAGTTTGGAATCTGGACAATAATAAGAGACACAGAAGCTCACGCGTTTGTGTCCTTATTTTGGAAAATGTCTGTTGTTGGTTGCGCCTCGCTTGGTCAAGATGCCCAAGGCGCAGCGTGCGTAATTACGCATGCGGCTTTGTTGGCTGNCTGTGATAGACTGGTGACCTGTCCAGAGTGTCCCCTGCCTTCACCTTAAGTCAGCTGGGATAGACTCCAGCCCCCCGTGACCCTAGTGAGGATTAAGTGGTGTATAGATAATGGATGGATGGATGTGTTAGTGAGCACTTGAGATAATCCATCCCCCTCACCGGTGTGGTATATCATGATGCTGATTGAATAGCATGATTATTGCACAGGTGTGTCTTAGGCTGGCCACAATAAAAGACGACCGTGAAGGTGAAGTTTTACTGTCTTGAGGGGTCAGAACACCACTCAGTATCTGGTGTGACCACCATTTGCCTCTCGTGGTGCAACGCTTCTCCTTTGCACAGAGTTGAATAAGTTGGTGACTGTGGCCTGAGGAGTGTTGGTCCTCTCTTCAATGGCTGTGCCAAGTTGCTGGATATAGGCAGGAACTGGAAGATGCTGTCGTATACGCCGATCCAGAGCGTTCCAAACATGCTCAGTGGGTGACATGTCCAGTGTGTATGCTGGCCATGCAAGAACTATGATGCTTTCAGCTTCCAGGAATTGTGTAGATCCTTCATGCTGCAACATGAGGCGGTGGTCGTGGATGAATGGCACAACGATGGGCCTCAGGTTCTTGTCACGGTATCTCTGTGCATTCAAAATGCCATCAATACAGTGTGTTGTCCATAACATACGCCTGCCCATACCATAACCCCAACACCACCATGAGCCGCTCGAGTCACAACGTTGACATCAGCAAACCGCTCACCCACATGACGCCATACACGCTGTCTGCCATCTTTCATTTTGGTTATTTAAGTATCCAAATGCTTTTGTAATTTTAATGAAGTATACTTTTCAATGCATGGCTTTTACACTGTTATTGGTACAGGGTCTAAGTATTTCTGTCACTGCTGGGTTTTCTGCCTAAATGTTGGAGGCCAATCATATTTATACTATGTCACCAACTCTTATTAACATCACATTATATCCACATTATTTTCTCCATGTAAGTGAACCATGGAGGAATTTAGATAAAAACATCTGGATACAATGTGCATCGATATATAATAAAGGCTAGATGTCTCGTCTGCGCTGCCGACCAATGGAATCGCACGGCCACACTGGCGGCCATCTTGATTCGGTATGCTCGCTCATCCATAACATTGTGTTTTAGTGGTTCATGTACTTTTTAAATAACCATAACTTGCTCAATTTTCTACCGATTTTCAAATGGTTTGGTTTGTTATAAACGTCAGAGGTGTCGTTATAACACTGCACTGATGGATAATTATGTTACACTCTCACGGCCAGCAACAATTTGTATTTTAATTATTTTGTTTTTTATTTGTATTTTTGTAATTTGAATTGTAGCCACGTT
>NW_007578328.1:336295-337968 GCF_000690725.1 Stegastes partitus
CTGCATTCAGTCCCAGATCATTAGACTCTCCACCTAACTTCACCACCACTGGTCTATCGTTTCTCTCCATGAATCCATAATCAGAACTTTGTATTCTCAAATGCAAACAACTTCAGTTCGTACTGAGCCACCCCTTCCAAAATGTCATGCATCACATCAACTGTGAAGTTCTCAGTTATGTGAAAATATGTCAGTGAATTCAATAAGCATGAACTTCTCACCAAACACATAAGGAAGCCATGGATTACCAGCCATTCCTTGACAGTGAGCAGTGTAGGTGTCTTTGGAGCGCAATGCTATTTTGGGAGAATCTTCATAGAGTTCTGTTTGGAAGTCATCTTTTTCAGCTAAACAAAATCGGCAACAGTACCTCGCACTAAAAGACTCCACCAGACCAAACAAGCCATGTAAGCCTAAGTTAGGAACATCCTGTCTCAGAGTGATGCTGAGAAACTAGTTCATGCATTTCTAACTTCTAGACTGGACTATTGTGATTCCTTATTGTCAGGATGTCCCAATAACGCTCAAAAACCTTCAGCTGATCCAAAATGCTGCAGCCAGGGTTCTCACAGGAACCAGTAAGATAGATCATATTTCCCCTGTATCAGCTTCTCTTCATTGGCTCCCTGTAAAATCCAGGATAGAATTTAAAATCCTGCTTTTAACATATAAAACTCTCAATGACCAGCTCCATTTTACCTTAAAAACCTTATCGTACCTTATTATCCTAACAGAACCCTTTGCTCTCAGACTGCAGGTCTACTTGTGGTCCCAGAGTTTCCAGAATCAGAATGGGAGGCAGAGCCTTCAGTTATCAGGCTCCTGTCTTAAGTTATCAGCTCCCAGTTTGGGTTTGGGAGGCAGACACCCTCTGTACCTTTAAGGTTAGGCTTAAAACTTTGCTAAAGCTCATAGTTAGAGCTGCTCAGGATCACCTGAACTGTCCCTGAGTTATGCTGCTGTAAGTTTAGACTGCCGGGGGATTCCAATGATGAACTGAGCTCCTCTCCTCTCTTCCATACAGTTATAACCACCATTACATATCAATAACTGTGTTTCCCCCGAGGTCCTGTGCTTGTTCTCCTTGTGGACATCTCTGGATCTGGAGCTTCACGTCCTTGACCTGCAGCCGCTGGCCTCACTGACCCCCAAAACACTTCTTTATTGTTCTGTTCTACTGCTTGCTCTCCATTTGCTATCATGCTTCCCCCCCCTCATCCCGACTTTCACCGAGCCGGTCAAGGCAGATGGCCGTCTTCCCTAAGCCTGGTTCTGCCGGAGGTCCCCCCCCCCCTCCCTTGGATGGGGGTTTTGGTTCCTTCCCACCGTTGCCAACAGCTTGCTCAGAGGGAGTCCAAAGGCTACTTTGGATTGTTGGGTTCTTTGTTTAAATTTGTGAGGTCTATACCTTACTTTGTTTAGCACTGTGTGATAGCATGTGTTATAAACCATGCTATACAAATAAAATTGAATTAAATTGAATTCTTTTGGGGGCTGCAGGGTGGCGCAGTTGGTAGCACTGTTGCCTCACAGCAAGAAGGTTGCCGGTTTGCTTCCCGTTGAGGACACCCGGGATCTTTCTGTGTGGAGTCTCCATGTTCTCCCCGTGCAGCGTGGGTTCTCTCCGGGTTCTCCAGTTTCCTCCCACAAGGTCCAAAAACATGTTGAGGTTA
>NW_007578328.1:338243-340018 GCF_000690725.1 Stegastes partitus
AGATAATGGATGGATGAATTCTTTTGTCTTTTCTCGTCTTATAGGTGAATCTTTTGTCTTTTCTCATCGCTCATTTGATTTTTTTTTCTTGTCTTTCAGCTGATTCTTTTGTCTTTAAGTTTTAATGGCTCCTAAAGAATATACGTATCTGGATCTCCCAACTAGTCAGTCAGAACTGATGAAGCCTCTTGGATGAGAGGTGGAACGTCTTCAAGAAAGTCAATCAAGTCCAGGTGCTACGTTTAAAGTACGAGAATAACCTGACCTGGATGACTGAGAATCTTAACGGACATGTCAGCTATAGAAGATTTCTTCTGATTGTTGGTAACTCGCTTTTTAACTATGGGTGTTACTGTATTATGGGACTTTGTGAGGAGCCTAATGTCCCCGAATACAAATACACGCCTGCATCTGCTGGCCTGTTTAAACAGTTCATTTTCCCACATTACTATAATATTTAATTGCCACAAGAAAGAAATGAAATGTTATACATCTGTCCATCTACACAGTAACCGTGGTTATTGCACTGATCCTATACCAGTTTTTGCGAGTGTCCTACTCTCTAAACCCAGAAACTGTTCATATATAATGATGCCATCATGTGTTTTCTGAGCCTGAGCTGTGCACACCGTTGCAGTTGAGAAACCAGGCAGGACTAACTGCAGGCCTCTTGTGTTTGACTCTCTCCAGGCTCGAGGAGCTGCCAGAGATAACACCGGTCTCTGATCACTTCAGCCAGCTCACTGTGAGTGTTATTGGATGCCATTCTTGCTTCTTCTATGGTTGTTATCATTGTCATCTCAGACAAAACGTTTTAATGCGCCACTAATGTGTCTAACAAATGTACAAAAACATGTCATTGACACACTGCTTGAAATATTGAAACATTTAATCAGAGAAAATGTGTCGGCTTAAAAACAGGACACATCCAGACACAGCGGTCCTTACACATAAGAAAATCAGCAATAAAATGGAGTGGACAAGATTTTTCTACAACATTTACTTACTGAGGCTGTGAAGTCCCAGTTTTCCCAGCACGTGATCTACAACTCCAGCAGCGCTCACAAAACAAAACATTCAAGTGCTACAAAGCTGGCCTCAGGAATCTGCAGGCAGCACAAGTAAAAAATAAAGTCTGTGTCCAGGAAAGTTTGACACAAGTGGGCAGCCTTCTTGCTGTCCCTTTAACATCATTCTCATCATGTGTTTTTCTTAATATGGCATTTATCTCATTTGAACATTCGGAAACCTGATTAGCAGCTTGGAGGCCAGGCCGACAAGTAAAAACAAAACAAGTACAAACATCAATTCCGTCGCTACAGTTGTGTCTGATTGATGATCTTGCTGTCATCCATTGGAATGGCTTTTTTGTGACTCAGGTAATTGGCCTCTTCGATGGGCTCTGTGGGATGCTTGTGTTCGTAGAACTCCACTATGGGGTAAGTGATGACGGTCAGCAGCAGAACAGACAGCAGGATGTACAGTTTGTATTCCAGGCATAAGAACGTGCTGTAAGCGAAGGCGATCACGAAACCGAGAGACTCCCACATCCGGTAGTTGGCAAAGGCTGCCTCTTTGTCTCGGGGAAAGAGGACGCCATAAAGAGCTGCAAGACAGAGGGTGAACATCACCAAATGAAGGTAATTAGATCCAGCATTCAGAGTGTCATGTATGAGCATTAAAATATTTTATAATCATAACTAATAAGAACACGTAAGAACAGTGTGGATTTAAGAAAATATTTATAATTACACTGTGAGGAAAATGGTTTATCT
>NW_007578328.1:341258-350840 GCF_000690725.1 Stegastes partitus
TTTCCATCAAGTGCCAACATGGTTGGAAGGCGATATAATTTTTTTTCAACCTTCTTGTGTGACATGGCTGTTTAAACCGTGTGCTGCGAGATGTATGAGGTCACAGCATGCAGGATGTGGTATACACTGATCAATAGGAAAGTATAAACAGCCACTGAAAGTCTTTGTCTTAAATTAAATTGAATTCACAACTTGCTAATTGAATACTTTCAGATAGTGATTTTGAATTAAAGTTGGTTAATCGCTCATGCAGTGATATTGTCAGGATACATTACATCATCACTATTAGAACGGAGAACATCATAGAAACCACATTTTTTCATGTACCTGCTCCATCTAATGGGATGGAATTTTCTTACCATTGGTCTGAGTTTGCCAGATGGCATCTGCCATACCCCACAGAGCGGGAAACACAAAGAAGACTGGCAGCTCGTCAGGATGAGGTCTCCAATACAAGAGAGCGATTATACAGGAAAAGTTGGCGATTGCAGCTGAAAAAAACAAAAAATAAGAAGTAAAATAATCATCATACTGCGTCTTCTTTAAAGACAATCCCACACACAACATTTTTATAAGTCTAAAATGAGATTTTACCGAGGCCGAAGAGTGTAGCTCTCCCAGTGTACCGAGCGAGTCTCCCAAAGAGAAAAGAAAAAAGGGAGTTGGAAGCTCCGAAACACATCATCACAAAGCCAACGTAATGGATCCCCAAAGCACAAGTCACATAGTTCTGCAAAGAAACACAACAACTTAACATGTTAAACAATTAGTGAAACTTAGATTAAAGGAGGATCGTGTAATGCTGAAGTATTTTTCTCAGGTTTTGGCCAACACGGCTAAAATAAATGCTTATTTTTGCTTCGTGTCTGCTCGATGTGAAAATGTTTGCTAATCAAAGCCAGGACAGCTCGACAGCATGTCAGGGCTGCGTCACTTTGCTGAGGACTTGCTCTGCTCTCTAGTGGTCAGTAAATGTGTGGAAAATGCAGTACAGTCATCCTCAAATGTATTCATCCCCTTCCATTAAAGAAAAGGCAAAATTCACAACAGCCACTGAAATAACTAGAAACTGAAAGAAGTAATAATAAATAAAAATTTGCTAAATTATAATTTAGTGACCAAAGATGTTGAATTTGAATTGTGGTTGAAAATATATATATATTTTTTTTTTTAAAGTGTCCTGGACAAATTAGAGCACTTTGCTGATGAGCAGTGGGACAAAATCAAAATATCTGTCAACAGGTGTAGAAGTCTGATGGAGAGTTACAGAAAACACTTGATAGCAGTGATTGGCTCAAAGGGTTGTTCAACAAAATATTAGTTTATTGGTCACATCATGCATGTTTGCTTGTTTTTTTGTTTTGTTTTTTAATATTTCCGTTGAACCACAATTCAAAAGCAATGTCATGATTTTCATTACATTTTTTTATTTATTATTACTTTTGTCAATTTCAACTTGATTCAGTAACAGCTGTTTTTTTTTCCTTCTTTAATGGGAGGGTATGAATACATGTGAGGATGACTGTATATACCCATTTTACTTTCATTTAAACAGGGAAAACATGGTCACTGAGTCATTTTTTTGGAGATCTCCTCACCTTAGTGTACTCCCCAGACAGGAAGCTCTGCTCGAAGCCGCTGTACATGGTGAGCGGGATGAGCGTCAGCAGCCTCCAGTCCTTCAGGAGCCTGAATGTGGCCAGGAACGTATGACAGAACGGCTCTCTGTTCTCACGAAACTGGCTCGCCTGATCCCGGTCGACGTTGTCCAGAAACACTGCCACGATGAGCATGGCCAGCACACCCACACCTGCAACGTGACAGACAGAAGCTTCTTTTCAGACATGCACTCCTTCTGTTAGTCTGACAGCATGTGACTGTATCAGCTTCATGTCTGAATGAGCACATCGCTCACTTTAGTGTCAAAGTTGTGACTGTGAACATTTCTGTATCACTTTCAACACAACTCAAGTCTAACCTGCATGGCGTCGCATTCGAAGATAGGGATGTGCAAGCAACATAGTTTGTGTTGTATAAGGTGAGGGAGGCTTTTTCCATATTTTAGTACCTGTTGGTTCACTTTGCCCGTTAATTTCAGATCGAGATACTAAAACTGATCGTCCGTAAATAATACAACTGTGATGAGGACAGAACAGGTCAGATGAATGAGATTTACAGATAATAAATGTAATCCAGCTTTTACCAGTACATTAACAAGGACTGAAGTTTAGTTTGTTGCCTCCAGTCTTTTTCTAAATGATTATTCTAAATTATTCTTGCACTGACTTTACACTTTTTCTTTTTGGAGCTGTTGTAACGATGAACTTTACCCACTGTGGGATCAATAAAGTTCATCTTTATCTTTCCTCTGAGTTTATTCAACACCTGCAGCATCAAACAGGATCCATATGAGCGTCTCCACAGAGGACGAGCTGCGTTTCTGCATGGCACAACAGCAGTAACTTCACTGATTACTTATAGTTACACCTGACGATTACTTTCATTGTGGATTAATCTGTAGATTGTATTCCCAGTTAATTAATTGTTGTTTGGTCTATGAAATGTCACACAACAGTGTTTCCCAAAGCCCAAGACGACATTCTTTAAATGTATAGTTATATTTGCAACCCAGTTATATTCAGGTTCCTGTCACAGAGGAGAAAAGATACCACAATATATTTAAATATAAGAAGCTGGAATCAGAGAATTTTAACTTTTTTTAAAACTTTTTTTAAATGAAATGAAAATACTTTATTTATCCCAGAAGGGAAATTCAATTCATTCAATTAAAAAAATTCAAATCATGCATTGCACAGCAGTCATCTTCATTTTAAGTCCTGAGCTCCAGTACAGCTGTCGGGATATTTTTATTTTACTGCTCGTACAGTAGCAGTTCAATTATCATCACACATGGACAGAATGTACAGTGTTTGGGGAACAAATAAACTGGATAAGGGATTGGAGCAGCTTGATAAATTGTCATTAGTTTAGTTTAATATTTTGTTTATTAGTAAATCCCTATTTATGATACATCCCTTGATGTTCTGTCCAATCTCAGCTTTATAACAAATGCTGTTCTGTCTCTCTCCTTCTCAGTAGTGGGTTTGTCTGACTGGACTCATGTGGAACATTAATAGTGATCTGTGTCTGAATAACAGAATGCTGTCACTTTGTGAAGCACCAATATGAGGGCATAGTGTGTAGTGTTTATGAGAATTTGATCACTTCAGCATACAGATCATTTCCTGGCTTCTTGTCTTTTTTGCTAAGCTTGCGTGGTGGACTGTTAAGGCACAGGAAACTCTACCGATGTAGCATCCGACGAGCGTCCACACGAGTTTCTGGGCAGGCCTGGTGGTGGTGCTGTTGGATGAGATATTAAGGCCACAGTCAGCTGCTCCACAGGTCATCAGCTGCTCAGGTGGGATGTTAGCTGTCAGAAATAAAGAAGGAGGGGGAAAAATAAAGAGCAATTTATTAGAAAAATGCATCTCATCAAGAAAATAGGAACAAGACATACTGCAGCTGAATGTTTGTGTTTTGTTCGTACATGGCCTCTGGGGAAACTTTGCTTATTAATTTTAGTTATAAATGCAAACTACTCTTTGAAAGTGGAAAAAACAAAGTCTAGAACAAAATTCTTGTAACAAATTATATTGAAAATCAGCAGTAATCGGTAGTTACCAAACAAAATGCCATGTACAACAGGGTTTTTACTGTGTATTTTATTCTTTTTAAAAAATGAAAGGCGATTTTCAAAAAGAAAATAATATTAATGACAATCAAAGTGAAATCAAAGGCTTGTTTTTAATGTTTCCGAGTTCAAATTACTTCTACTGTTCAAGATATTTAAATCAAAACAACAGTTAACTTTTTTATTGTTATTATTTGTTGCTCATACTTTAATTTTGAAAGAGTCTATTTCAAGTTGAAACGGTGTCTCCTTAACTATGGCGGAAGTAAAACTGGACTGTATAGCTGTGACAAGAAATGAGTGCCCATCATTATAAAAACTGATAAGCCGGAGCATTATCGCGAAAACATTTTTACTGCATACTTGGCAGCAGCATCTTCCCACTCTGAGCACACGCCCAACTTATTCTCCCTCAGCTGAACCCATAAAATGGCTGGAAGTGTGCGTGCACTTCGACCTTGCTCAACGATTAATTTCTGTGGTGCTGTCAACTAAGTATATGACGGACGATAAAAACTGACTGAGTCCAGATATCAGAACAAAGCAGCAGAAAAAAACAAATAATCAACGCGCATCATAAACAAATTCCACAAAGACAGCGTGACACATGGACCTCGTCACTCTTTGTCATCCAGAAGATATATACGTCTATAAAGTGCTCTCAAAGGCCACACGTGTCTGAGAGTCTGCTGTATGTGATTCTGGGGGATCACTGGTCGGCTTTTTTTACAAAGTTCTTAAAAGTAAGTCTCACCACAGAGCAGCCATCTTGATAACACAGAATCAGACATTAGGTTGGTGGAGGGTAAAAGGGGGGTCCAGAGACGTATCAATCTGAGCCGTTCACTGCAGTAACTCTGAAAGCATCAGCTCTTGTGAATGATATCTCCACCAACACTTGAAGATGGTTTGCGTTACTGTGCTTCATTGCAATCTGAACTCAGCTGATGTTTACACCTGTTTACTTCTCTCCTGCTCTCTGTGCTCCGATGGACTGCGTTTTATTACAGCTGGCTTCCCAAAAAAGATATTCTCATTCATTTTTCTGTTTTCAGATAATAGGAACAGTATGAAATAGTGAATAAAATGCAGCCCATTAAGACTACATGTTAGCCAGAAGACACTTCAGAGCCATTTCTAAGTGGCTCTGCTGCTGAATTACCGATTCTATAACCCCCATGTCATTTGATAAAATCACCATACAGTCGTCCTCACATGTATTCATACCCTCCCATTAAAGAAGGAAAAAAAAACAGCTGTCACTGAAGTAAGATGAAATTGACAAAAGTAATAATAAACAAAAATTTTATGAAAATCATGACATTGCTTTTGAATTGTGGTTCAACAGAAATATTAAAAAACAAAACAAAAACAAAAAAACAAGCAAACAAGCATGATGGGACCCGTAAACTAATATTTTATTGAACAACCCTTTGAGCCAATCACTGCAATCAAGTGTTCTCTGTATCTCTCCATCAGACTTCTGCACCTGTTGACAGCTATTTGGATTTTGACCCACTGCACATCAGCAAAGTGCTCTCATTTGTCCAGGACAGTTGTGTGTTTTTTTAAATTATTGTTATTCTTTTCAACCATAATTCAAAAGCAATGTCTTATTTCACTAAATTATAATTTAGCAATTTTTTATTTATTATTACTTTTTTCAGTTTCTAGTTATTTGAGTGACTATTGTGAATTTTGCCTTTTCTTTAATGGTAGGGGAAGAATAAACATAAGGATGACTGTATGTACAAGTTAAAGACAACAGCTGTGTGTTGAGAATTTCTATATATTTACATGTAAAATGATCGCTCAGACAAAAAAATTTACTCCCATTTATTCACATCCGTGTCAGCTGCTGGATAGACTGGTGACCTGTCCAGGGTGTCCCCTGCCTTCACCCTAAGGGGGCTGGGATAGGGTCCAGCCCCCCCGCGACCGTAGTGAGGATTAAGCGGTGTATAGATAATGGATGGATGGATGTGTCAGCTGCTGTGTGGTCAACTGTGCTGTCAATCACTGACTCAGACGGAGGTGTAGCTGCAGTAGGAAAGTGACGCCTCAGAACGTAGCTCAGGTTTGTCCAAAAAGTTATCAGATGTTTTTTGCTGGTTGAAAAGATAAAACAAGTGTGAAGTCAAATGTTGCTACTTTGGCAATGATGCCTGTTTGACAGACTTCCACTCAAAGATGGCGGCTGGTGGAGGTGGGCTGACTCCCCTGAACTGGATGTTCATATTTTTTTTTATGTCAATTTCATGACTTAGAGAAGTCCCAAACTGTTGACTTTATATCGCCCCTTGGCCTTGCGACAATATAAAACAGTAGATAGTGTGTTGAGCCATTTTCAAGGGTCAATGCCAACATTGGCACCAGCATTTTTGTGTTGCATCAAAATGTAGTTGCATCAAATCGTTTACAGCTCAAAACACGTGTTTAAGTATCCAGCCACTGTTCAAGAAAAGCTACAGTTCATTGTTACCTGGCATAAAAAAAAAAAAAAAAAAGAATTGCACATGCAGGAGTTGGCAGGATAACTCGTTTGTTAATTATAAACGCTTATCACCTCACCAGTGCCAAGGGATCTAAGTGTTATGTTGCTTCAGTATACCTGGATCTGAACCTGAGATCAGTGAGTTATCGAGGTATGGTGAGCTTAAAGTCAGACTTTGTAGTGTCATGGACGTGGTTTTCTTTTTACCTGCTAGATCGCCATGGTAACTGATGCTGTGGAGCTAACCTGGTCAAGAGCAGGTTATGTTCAGAGTTTCAGATTTAAATCCCTTTCACCAGATCGTTTACTATTATTTATGAGCGATACAGATTCTCAGCTGAGGGAATGTGTTTTATCTGCAAACATGCTGATTGTACATAACTAATATCACTGAATGAAGCCGTGTAATTACAATATCGCACACTGTATGTATTGTGTTGCCATGGGAACCAGACGTGTATTTAGTTGGCAATGCAGAAATCACATAAATATGTTTTGTTCTGATTTTTTGTCAAGTCTGTTTACTCTGCTGGTACTGCAGCTGATAGAACACAGAAAATGGATTATTCTACAGAGAATATTCAATACCATTCATTTTGCTCTGATTTGGCCAAAAATTAAAGTGATTTCCTGCATTATGGGACAGTGTCAGACCTAAATGAACTTCAACACAAGATCATGAAGTTTAAAGTTTAACTTTAACGTGCAGCTGTCAGCCGGAAATAAGCGGCTGCATCAGTAAAATATTAAATATTAACACATTTAACAGTTTTCTAAAAGCATTCCTGTCTTGCACCATTTGCAGCATCGGCGCTTTTTATTGTCACATTTTGTTTATATTCCTCATTATTCTCCATTAAAACAACCTGCTGACTGAAGCAGCTGCACACGATCGTTCAACGCCCCTTTTTATGTGAATGCGCACAGCTCAGTTCTGGTGAGAAAGTCTATTTGATTTCACAAAACAGCCATGAAGGTAGCATTTAATATAAAACAGTGTCTCATTTTAGTCACGTTAGCTGTTAACAGGTCACCAGTAAGATAACGCTGCCATCCGGGAAGAAGCAGTTTCCCTGAACGTGTTCATCAGGTCATATTCAACATACAAGCAAATTAGGTGATAAGAGTGATTAACAACGCATGAGAGCAATAAATTAGGCTTATTTTGTCATGTAATCAGATTATTTTCATTATTTATTAATCTGTCACTGTGTTCAGATGACCTGTTTTGTACAACCAGCAGTCAACACCTAAAGAAATTTAGGTCAGTTCTCATTGACACAGTAAACTGCAAAAAACAATCTGATTTAAGAATCAGCAAATGTTTTCAGTTTCACTTTAAAAATAACCACAACAATTGTTTACTAATGCAATAATTAGTCTATAAGTTGTTTGTTTTCTTTTTAACAAAAAAAGCAAAACATTGTTGATTCCAGCTTCTTAAATGTGAATATTTTATTTTCTCTTTTACATGACAGTAAACTGAATGTCATCTCAGGCTTTGAAAAAACACTAATCATAATTTTTCACCACTTAATGACAATATATAGAACAAATAACCAATCAATTGATCTAGAAACAGACTCATCGACAGTGAAGATAATTGTTAGTCGCAGCCTTTTGTTGCAAATCTACAGTAAATACAATAAAAGTCCTTCTCCGGTCATTGATTAAACCCATAAAAACTCATCTCTGTGTATCAAAATGATAGATTTCAAAGCAACCTCCATCACTCGCTGCAGTTCGAGCACACCAGCTCACCTGCAACTCTGCTCAAACACTGTCAAACTACTGCGCGTCACACAACTGAAAATTGTAATCATGGAGTAATTCAGATAGAAATACTCAAACAGGAAGCTGAATCTGAAGAAGAAGTGTGATACTAAAAGCCCCATCCTGCGAGCTGACAGGATCGGTTTGTTACGTATTCAACCCTGGATGTCTGAATCTGAGGTTTTATGAGTTTCAAGGTAGAATTTCTCAGCCGCAATGTGCAGNAAAGAACAAAACCATGTTGGGATACCAAGTTGACGCACACATGCCAACAGGTCCCGCTGTGCTGATTGCCAAAATGCAGGGGTACCTCTAATAGGTTTTAAAAACCTATACCCATCATCAAACTCAAGCAGCTTCTTCAACGAGTCTTCGTTGCTGACCTGCTCCTTGGAAACTTGATGGGATTTGCTACCACTGGCTTTGCCTTTCCGTAACGCTATAGACACATTGGAAAGTACTTTTTCCACCTCAGACATGTACTGAGCATAAAAAATATACTCAACATTCTGAGCGAACCTGCCATCAGCATGTAGAATCCTATTATTAAAATACCGCGACAGTGTCAAACGATGCTGCCTACTTTCATGATACGTATTGCAGCCTTTTGGAAACAACACTGGGAAGCATTTTGCTTCATTGTCTTGATCAGAGAGTATTTTGACAGGATTATTCCCTTCTGCTGGGGCCAGATTCAATATATCATCAAAATATTGATCCAGTGCTTCCTGACCAATGTCAACAGGCATGAGACACGTATCCTGAAACATACAATGCTGCTGTCTATCATGCAACAGCTCATCATCAACATCTGTGGCTTCAACACCTTCTACCTCATTGTTATCTTTTTTAACCAGTTCACCACCTTCTACACAATCACTATCTTTTTCAACCACTTCATCCTCTTCAACACAAAACGCATTCACCCAGTCCTCATTGAACTCTACATCTTGATAATGTCTATTTACAACCTTTAAATACTGCAACGCTTGCCTTATGTGCATGGTGTCAACAAATTGGTATTCATAATGACCTTTATATGTCAATTTACGTTTCAATTTGACAGGCACTAAAGAGCCTTCCATGTTTGACCGTGGCAACAAATTATTTGTCTGCACAATATTTGCTGGAACACATGTCACGGGTCCATGCACTCCGTTTTGGCCACCTTTAGGCAATGCCAATATTTTCAAAAATGGAATGTTTAAGGCTATCAAATGCTGTTCCAAGCTATTTAAACTAGCCAATTCTGCTGGAACAGGATCAAGTACCAATTTATTGACTGCACACTCAGCTGGCATTTCACCTCTATTGACCTTGTCATTGCAACAAAAACAGATCCAAAGCTGACCTCTAGCACTATCCAGCAATTGACAAGGCACTAGGCAATCCTCATTACATTGGTGAAGGTACTCTTCACTAATACACACATCTGCAACTGCAGCTATGTTTTTCCGATTCCTGTAACATTCCCTTCTGCACGGTAACACTTGGTGTCTGAACAACAATCTACAACAAACACAGCACACAAAATCTGGCCCCTCTTTGACCTTCTCTAAAAACTGATGCATCACAAAGTCAAACTGATTGTATTTCTCCATCATTTCTTTTCTCCGCAGTG
>NW_007578328.1:351464-362640 GCF_000690725.1 Stegastes partitus
TGTATAGATAATGGATGGATGGATGCCTTCCACACCGTATGGACATGTTAACGAGGTAAAAGAAACACAAACTTGATTTCCACCAGAGGGAGCCTTCTCATCAGTATATTTATTAGCTGAACAAGCTCATCTGTTTTGTTGTTGTGTTGCATTAATGTAATATTGATTAGACTGCAGTGCAAACTATCAGTTCCCTCCTGATAAATGGTGTCAGTACAGAGCTTGATAAGTGATGTGCAGCAGAATCAGAAAAAAAGACCCTGCACACCAATGAAATATTTGTGAAACCAGTTCTGGTTCCAAAAATCTAACCTTCTCAGTTAACGTACAGCGGGTTTATCACGCTGCCACATAGCTCCTAACTCTTCATAACTCCGTTTCAGCGGTCTGCCTACCTATTTCGGTGTCCTGTCCAAAGATGAGCGACGACATGAGGTTTCCCCACACGGCAGACGACTGAAAGATGAAAAAGAAGATGCCGAAGTATTGGTTGATCACATCAGCGCCCTTTTTGCCTTCCTTGGCAGCCTGAGCGTTCCCGGAGATGGTCAGAAGGGTGCATTTAGCCGACCACAGAGGAGAGCCTCCCAAACCCAGGATCACTGAGGTAGGGATGAGGGTGTACCTGTGTGACAGAATTCATCATCTTATCATCTGCTTTTACATTTGCTGCTGTTGTGTTCCTTGGGATCAGGTAAAGAAATGTTAGTCATCACTTCACCTTCATTGAGGATTTAGCCTTGTTAGCTATAAGACTGACATGACTGCAATATATCTCAATTACTATTCGAAAGCAGGAGGAGGATTAAGTTTTGTACAGACATCAACAGAGCTGCAACAAATAATCAAGAAATCAATTAGTTGTCAACTACTTAATTAGCTAATTAACCATTTTAAAGGGAAAAAAAAGCACTAAATGTCCACCTTCATGACAGCAAACTAAATATCTTTAAGTTGTGGATAAAACAAGACATCTGAAGACGTCATCTTGAGCATTAGGAAATGCAGATTGACATTTTTAAAAAATAATTTTCTGACATTTTTTAGACCAAACAACTGATCAGTTAATCAAGAAAATAACAGACAGATTGACTGTAAAAATAATAGATACAAATGATGAAAACTGATATCAGTTCTATCCTTTGGTTTCTGATTTGGTGCTTTGAGCTAAATGGACAGTTTCACAGAGCCGCTAGGACACTTGTGGTAACTTAAAGAGCCTGTATCATCCACATTTGCAGGTTTTTAAATTCTATTTTGGTGTCTACTACATCATATTTACATGCTTCAATGTTCAAAAAACACATGATTTGTCTGGTATTGTACATTACTGCAGCACCTGTTTTAGCTCCTGTCTCTTAAAGGAACTGTCCTGAAAACCACAGTTTGCTGTGATTGGTCAGTTGGACCAAAGTAGGCGAGGCGCCGTTTGTTCTGTAAGCCCTCATCTGTGACTACAGGCAGAGAGACGGAGCCCTAACAGAAGCAGCTCTAGCAAAGAAAAGATGGCAGCTACCTATTGTTTGTCTGTGTGTGTGTCAAAGTGCCGGGCAGACATCATGCAACTGTGTTACATGGGAGCAAAGGGTTAGGTCTTCTGACTGATGCAGAAACTGCAAATCATTGAGATAACAATTTAAAAAATTAAAAAAAAAAAAACATTTTTGACAACTGTTTCTGAGTTGCTGCCATATTTATTTTAATAATCTAGACATTTTCTAGTGACCATTTACTTTAAAAGTATATCATCCTACACAGTCAGTAGTTTATCCTCTGTATTAGATTTTTAAGTCTATTCCAATGTAAGATACAGATATGTCTTTTATATTTATTTTGTGCTGAAATTGTGTATCCAGCATGTTGAATTTGTTTTCAAACATAAGCATCGCCCACAAACAGGGCTGAAAATATCAAAAATGCCTAACAATAGTCAAATAATCTTTAACAAACAAGCCTTATTGTTGGATTGTATTGACTGATTACCATCCTGGGTAGAGGTTTCCAAATGAGTAGGACACGTAGCAGGCCATGCCAACAACAATAGTCCATTTACAGCCCAGATTTTTGATCATGATGGGAGGCAGGAACATGGAGGAGATGATGATGGAGGCGTAGATGACGCTCAGAGACGCCACGCCCATCCCCTGCTCTGCATTCAGGCTGCTCTGCACAGAGGAGAGCCACGAGTCCGTTAGAACACAGTGGGTTGTTTTAGGCAAAGATAGTTCTCTTGAAATTACATCAGGAGAAGAAAAAAAAAAAGCACCAATTTGAAACATATAATCGCTACAATCAGTTAATGCTGCATCAGAAAGTGACAACAAAGGTGAGGAGTTGTGTAATTTAGAGCATTTTAAGTCATGCACATATTTTAAAATTTGGATAAAAGCATGTATTTGTGCATAATAGACCAGTTCAGTTTCATAAAATTCAATAGAAATTCCTTGTATCTCATCCAGTTTATCTCAGCTTGGAGACTTCAATCTGCAGGTTGTAGTTTCTAACAGAAACACTGATACATAAGGGGAGGTGTAGGACCCAGCCATCAGTAGTCTCTTGTGAGTTACAATCCTGAATCATAGACACAATTTTTATTTATTTTCTGAAGTTTTAATCAGCCTCTAAGTTATAACAAATGTTTTAGTACTAATTAGAATTCAGTCATTTGCAAAGAAATTGGGTTACACCTAAATTTAATTTTTAAAATGCAGCACTTCAGAAGTTTATCAGTGTAACACTTTTCAAAAACCCTTTGTTTTCACAAACTACAAAGAACTAGAGTCCTACAGTGTTGTGAATTTTTTGAAAAGACTCGATAAAAGTAAAAAGTCATCAGTCAAAATGATTTAACTTGATAAATCAAAGAACCCGTGCAGGAAAGCAGAACACTCAAACTGAAAAGCAAAGCTGTGAAGCATCTTATGGACTATTGGAGTCTGTTTGTGGACTTTAAATGCACAGCTAAAGTGAATAAAACNATCTTGAACATGACTTGGAGAAACCACACCTGACGACACTTGCTCTACGCTACCGGACGGTTTACAAACAGAGGTGCACTCACGGTTGCCGGTCCCATCAACGGCGCTCTGCGTTGCCCCCTCCCCCGCAGACCTGGCAAGTATTGGCACAGCAGATGTGGACTGAAGATCCAAGGCTGCCTCCACCTGCCAAACAAAACATTCAATCAACTGCATATCAAACACATGTAAATACACATATACGCAAAATTATAACAAACAAGGAATGTAATTGACAATAACGAGCATATTCAACTTATGTTCATACTTAACATGTACTATTTTAAAAATTTAAAAAAAGTTTACAAACCTCCTGTGTCACAGACACCTTCTTTGTAGCACAGCTAGGTGATCTCCGGGAACACACCTGCACACCACTTGGACACACCTCCACCTACAAAGACATTCCATACACTCTGTTTACAATTCAGTCCTAGAAACTGTCCCCAGCAGTATGAAACCACATTCACACCTCGCCACAAAGACCCTAACGAACCCCATTGTGACAGGGGGAGCACTAATGACTTGCATAACAATGGGGGAGACCAACACACTCCCAGTTGAAACCAAAACTCAAGTGTTAAGGGCTCCTTAACAATAACAATATCTGGAACTCCTAACTAGTCTGTCACAAATAATGAAACCTCTGGATGAGAGATAAAACTTTTACAACAAACTTAAACAAGTCCAATAAGTACAATTAAACTTCAAGAATAACTATGACATGCAAATCTGAAAATCTGCACACACTTTCTTACACACATACACAATTAATCACACAAAAAGGATGTATTTTACAATATTGTCCACAAAGACATGCCGTCCATTGTTTTCAATGAACTGTAATAAAAATCATATAATTAAAGTTAGCAATCCCATTAAAACGAAACTGTACCAACCTCATGTGTCACAGACACGGTCGCTGCACTGCTAGGTGACCTCCGGGAACACACCTGCACACCTCTTGGAGCAGCCTCCACCTACAAAGACATTTCATCCACAGTCAACACAAACAACCATGTACACTTTGATTGTTTTACAGTTATACACTTATAACAAAAGTTATCAAACATTATTGGTCCCTTGATACTTTATACTGTGCACCAAAAAACCTCACTGCCTTGAATATTACATTGATAAAATGACTCACCTTCTGCTGCAGTCGGCTCCTCTTGGAGGCACCAACCCTCTTCTTGCGTTCCACACATGGTTTCTACAAAAACAATAAACAATACTGTTCTTATTGCCATATTTGGGCAACATGATATCATAGACAAGAAGACAGCTACAATATGCAAATACAATACCTTTCTGCCTTTTGGAACGGTTGTGCTGACTGGAAGGATGGTAGGAACATCCTCCACCACATGCAACAAGGGACCAAATCTGCCAGAAGATTGCGGAATGGAACACTCCCCCAACTCCACCTATGAAAGACACATGAAGAAACACAATGCTTACAATTTTTTCTGTTGACAGCAAACCATATATTTATAATCAATATGGGTCTTTCAATGTTGAAAATGTAACATAATATCATAATAACACACCTGTTGCTGAGCCTGCTTCCTTTTGGAAACCACACCACAAGATGGCTGCCGTTCCTCTGCCTGATGTCTCTGTAACCAAGCAGGAAACTATGTGTTAAAAATAGCTCCCCCTTAGCAATTACTACACAAAGTTGTTCAAGACAAAGCACTTTCAAATATTCATCACCACTAAATGAGACAGAACTATCTTTTACCTTCTGGCCACGTGTAACAAGTGTCCACTCAAAGGGGTTGACTGGTGGACATGGTTTGGTGACCTCTCCCTTCACAACCACTCTTGGCAAGGATCTGCGCTGTGATGCCCTGCGTGGGGTCTGGGGCTTTGGGGCTGGTGGCTGGAGTACCTAAAAAAATATTGATATAGATTTTTATTTCTCATATTTAAACAACATAATTACAAAATGCTTCATGTATGGGAAAGGTATATTCATATACTTTGCATGTCTAAACAGCATACATATGCATGACCATGGACAAAATACAAGCACACAAACAAATAAACTATGCAAAAATCTAATCAATAGTCACAACTTACCATGTAAGAAGCCATCCACAGCAACTGTGCCAGGATAGGCATCCCCACAGTGTCCGACAGGTGGACCTTCAGAAATAACAGCAACACATATAATTAACTTCATTTTCCTGCCATTGTTATACAGGCCATATGCTTTTCAATGTACAATTTCCCATTTGCCACAATACAACATCATGTTATACTTACACCATCCCTGCACCACAGCTCCAAGTTCTTCAATGGAAAATACTCCACAACAGAGAAGTACTTCACACCTGCAAAGTACAAACAAGCCATTATGAAATGCAGACATATACATCTTCCACTGTATGTTTGCTCAAGTAAACATCATACAAATTACTACTCCATGTTTTGGCTACAGTTACACAACACTCTATACAGCTATGTGTATGTCTCTAGCGACTACTATTGTACATACCCATGCTTGCAGCAACACGATGGTACTCCTGACGAAGGTGTTGTTGGAAGCTCAGGTCAATGTTCAGACGCGGAGTAAAGTCTGTCACAACCACCTGTAAAACACCATTTCTGATCATTCAAACACTGCCCACATCAACCATATACATTATTCTACAGTTATTATACCTTGCAAACAAATGGCTATCACAAAAACACATGCACAACCAATTTTCAACTATGCTTACGTTGGTATGCTGGCTGCAGACACTAGCAAGAAGCTTGCTGAAATCTGCCCCCGCCTCCTGGATGGTGCTGCTGGAAGTCAGGTTGTTGCTGGGGGCCTGCAGAAGGACGGCGTCTGGCTTCCTTGGTAGCACGGCACTCAGGAACTCTGCCCGCAGCTCAGCAGCAGCGGCCCCCGGCGTGGACATGACACCAAAGGACAAGCCTCCCTCTGGCATCGCCACAATCCCATCAGCAATGCTTCGCAGATGGGATGCGCCAACTAGAAGAACAAACTGTAAAGACAGCATTTGTTAATCAGCAAATCATAATACTAGCATTTTGCTATTATGTGCAACTGCTCTACAAGTATAATACCTTCTTGTTAGGCACCTCTGCTGGAATGACCAACTTGTGGCTACGTCCAGTCACGAGTGAAGTTGGCCATCTGCGCACAGCATGTCGGTAACCAGTACCTCTGCCTATCAGACAAGCAAAAAACAACAAAGCATTGAACATCCTTTTTTTTTTTTACAAATTCAACCATGTTAATTTATGTGCACATAGATGCATGTAAATCACATGATAGCTACAGAGCATAAGAATACAACTCTTACAAATGTAAAATACAATTAATTTACAATCAGGCTACTTACATGCATGACTGCCAATGGCAAGCTGCTGGGGTTCAACATTCAGAGTATGTTGCGTCTCCAGCCTCCTCCTGACAGCCTGGGAACGGCGGTAGGACTTGCCACGAGGCATCTATAAAATCATAAACACAACATCTTTCATCATTACATGACAAGACAGTTTTACCATTTCACAATTTCACACATACAAATTCAGTTCTACTATCACTAAACAAAAAGGTCATTAGTTCATCCACTCTACTCCTAAAAACACATCATCATTTTCATCACTACACAAATACTGCTAAATGAATAACTCACCTGGAATCAAATAAAACTGGTGCAAACAGAAAAATAGCAGAAAAAGGACAACAGGTATCCTTACATCCACTAAACACACAAATCCTCACAAGTAAGAAACTATAACAGTCTCAGGTCTGTGATGATTGTGTGGAGCCTCTCGGAGAATTTACCAAAAGACAAGGCCACTGTGCCTCACCTGGGTACTTATCAGGGCTGTTCAAACAGGTCCACCAATCAGAAACATCGGAACGGAATGTGGGCGGAGTTACACTTGATTCAAAGAAAAATGACCAGAAACACAAGTCTGCATGGACACATAACTTTACTCAGTAACTTTTCCATCAGTTAGCTTCTGATTTCATTAGTATTTACTTTTTTCATGTGATTCATGTATAACTGTTTACCCACCATAACGCAGTTCATTTATATCCAAAATAAAATGACTCAATATTCACTGCTCGACAGCCAAGCCTTTCACACACTGTCCGGCAATCACAGGCTCATTAGCATCCATCCCCATCCTCCATCCCCCTCCTTGAAAAAACAACACTTTTGTTACCTGGTAAAACTAAAACACTAGCTTGCCATTCTAGCTATGTTTCCCATACACAACTTCACTTTCTAAAATTTCCCCACACAAAAATACAATATATGTGTGTTCCGCACAAAACTTTCCATGTCAATGTCATGTTTACACCACATTTATTTAAATGAACCTACATTTATTGTCATAACACACCATTACCAAAAATGCCTTAAACACACACAGCTTCACCATTTCTGTATTAACATTGCTGCATGTAAAGCTGTGTGCTGCTGCTCTGTTTGCAAAAATATCATCACTATAGATTCAAACACGTATGTATACACTGTACTTGATAACACAGAGATCAGTACTTTAATTTTACAACATAAAACATTTTAATTTCATTCATTAATTTCTTGCATACTAACTTTAAAACAAGATGTGCAAAACTCTGACCCAAACTGATACCAGATTACATGACTCCTTACAACTCACCTTGAATTTACCGAGAACACAAGAGTCCACAAAACAGCAAACCACATATCCTGTTAACATTCATTTTGTCCTTCATTTTTTTTAAAGATATATTTTTGGGCCTTTTTCCACCTTTAATGACAGTTGACAGTGAAAATACACAGACAAACATGGGTAAAAGCTAAGGGAACAACATGCAAAAACACCTCTCCCCAACCAGATGAAACCACATTCACACAGGGGGAGCACTGACAACTCGCATAATGAGTGGGAAGGGCAACAAACCCCCAGTTGAAACAAAAGCTCAGGTGTTAATGGTTCCTTAACAATATCAGGATCTGACACTCCCAACTACTCAGTCAGAAAAGATGAAGCTTCTTGACTGAGACATCTTGAAGTAACTGACGCAAGTTCAGTTGCTACAATTAATCTACAAGAGTAACATGCAGCAAATCAGCTGCTGGCCACATTCATACCATGGCTGCTGCATCAGGACTATAACCTCTGTACATAGGTCACCTCTCCAACCTGTTCAGCTATCCACACGAGCAATCCTGGTTACATTTAAACAACTAACATCCATTCACAGCCACATTAAATGTATATTCTATATACAGGTCCATGTCACATGACCAAACACCCACAAAAACCAGAATACTCACAATATATCCTGTAGTAATTATTCTACAACTCTGACATACAGCAGAACAAAGCTTAAACAATCCTGTACACAGTCCCAAACTAGTTTACTGATATTCAATTGTATAAGCTCAACAGTCACATAGCCACATTCCATTTACATCCAAATGCCTCATTCAACATCATCACCCTGCATTCACGCCTTTCAGGCGCTGTCCTCCAATCACACTCTAATTAGCATCCAGCCCCATTAAACAATGGTGAGACACTCCTCTGGCAAATGCTCCCCACCATTAAACAATGCTGGGACATTCCCCTGGCAAATGCCCCATCTTCACAGCTGTACACATGACCATTGTGATGTAGAAATACATGTCTTACCATGCACATGCCCCTTCTTGGAAAAACAACACCTTTGTTACCCGTTGAAACTAAAACACTACTTTGCCATCATAGCTATGTTTCACATTAACAACTTCACTTTGTAAAAGTTGCACACACAAACTACAATATATGTGTGTTCCTAACAACACTTATAGCTCCATGTCATCTTTACACCACATTTATTGAAATGAAATCTACACTTATTGTCGTTATACATTTAACAAAATAATGGCTTAAGCCACACAGCTTCACCATTTCTGTATTAACATTGCTGCTGTAGAGCTGTGTGCTGCAGCTCTTATTGCAAATGATCATCACTATTGATTCAAACATGTATAGATACACGCTGTACATGATAACACAGAGATCTGTACTTTAATTGTACAACACTAAAACTCTTACTTTCATTCAGTCATTACCTGCATGCTGATTTTGATGTTCAGTGATGTATGCTTGACAGTCACATGGCCACATTCCATTTACATCCAAAAGCCCCACTTAAACATCATCACCCTGCAGTCAAACCTTTCAGAAATTATCCTCCACTCACATTCTAATTAGCATCCATCCCCATTAGACAATGCTTTGCAAAAGTCTGACAACATGGAAATGCTAACCCTTGAAATTGGTCAAAACACTAACAAACACCATAATACAAGACATGATAAATAACTGCCCCGTATGAGCTCCAATCAGCCTAAATCTTTACACAAACACTCCAACTCTCAACCACAGTGCGTTTTCACCACAGCCAACATGCACGCCGCCGCACCTCGCCACCAAACAGGAAGGGGCTCGTAACGAGCCCGCACATGCTCCAATCTGCCTCAAACTCAACAATCCAAATCAGAGCCCCGACCAGAACACGTTTGCGCCACACCCCAACGTGCGCACAGCTGACAAGCATATTTTGATAATGTTGCCTGACTTTTGGCCATTTTTGACCATTTTCACAATCTATCTCCTCCTACAGGGAAGGTCGTACACACCTGAAATTTGGCCAGCACAAACTACAGGAGGTGGTGATTACACGTTAGTAAAACGGTCCGCACAAGTGTGANTAATTGCTTTCATTCTGTTTGATTTCCATTCGTTAACAATTCTTTAAAACCCTTCTGTAATGTTATATTTATATGTGCTTAGTGTCCTCTGTTAACAAATATGTAAAACTTAAAAAAAAACACAAGTCTGAGAAGTAAAACTTAGCCTATTCTTATTAACTTATATGTTAAAATGAGACACATTTTATGGTCTGTTCTCTGGTCATGGGCGAAGTTATGAAAATCTCTTATTTGGTTAAATTTGCATGTTTAAAGGACTGTTAATCTTTAGCATGAAGGAAAGAAAAAGTTGCCCAAATCACACACACACACACACACACACACACAAACTATACCATATCCTGTTCAATCCGTTTACTGAACAACAAAGTGCAGTTCTTGTGTGCAATCAGTGCACCTACCTGTAAACTCTGCAGGCCTCCATAGGCCGTGAACAGAGACAGAAACCCAATAGAGACCACCAACACATTCTTGAAGTTGCGGCTGATCATGGTTGCCTTCTCAACAACAGTCAAAAAGGAAAAACAAAACTCCACAGATCCTTAATGTTTACTAAGAAAAAAAAAAGTATATGATGACAGTGATCCTTTTGAATGGAGCTGGTTTTTGGACGCAGCTCCAGAGTCAAGTCAGAGGAGACTCTTCTCTGCTGGAAACGCTTGTGTCTGATAAACTCATGGACTGGAACCAGCTGAGAACAAAGTCCAACACTCACTCCAGCAAGGCTGAGTTTTTACTGAGTATTACTCTTATCAGCAGGCCTCTAAATTTCACGTAATCCACACATTTACAGTAGTGGACCTCCTTCTGCTCCCTCCCTGCTCTGAATCATTAACCCTGGAGGTCCGCCTTTTACGCCGCGCTCATGTGATCATGTGACTTTTTTTTTTTTTTTAACACCGCAGAAAAAAAACCCAGCTCACGTATAGAAATGCTGTCAACTTCCCTCGAAAGTGCAGACTTTAAACTCTCTCCCAGTTTTTGTTCCATGTCTATAGACCGCGTAAAACCGGAGATATGATGTTATGAATGTGCGTGGGAGAAAAAAAAAACGTGCGTAAAATGTAAATATGCGCTGTAGGTGCGGCATTTCTGTCAACATCTCCGTCACTTTTTTTTTTTTTTTTTCCCCAAAGTGAAAGTGAAATAAAATCCCTAAAAGTGCAGCTTCTAATGTGTTTGTCTCCCTTGTTCTGAACAGTAACTTTATTCAGGAGTGGCATCAGTAAAAAGACCCCCGAAGAATAAAAAAAACACCTGCTCTGTACAGTCATCCTCAAATATATTCATACCCTCCCATTAAAGAAGGAGCAAAACAGGTGTCACTGAAATAAGCTGAAATTGACTAAAGTAGTAACAGAAAAAATGTAATGAAAATCATGACATTGCTTTTGAATTGTGGTTCAACAAAAATATTAAAAAAAAAAAAAAAAA
>NW_007578328.1:365185-370200 GCF_000690725.1 Stegastes partitus
CCTTAAACAATATGAGGAATTTAAAAATACAACACAGGCTAAAAGCAACACAGCTGAAAATGAATGAAAAAACAATCAACTTTGTCAATGCATAAATAACTACCTTATCAATTTCACTGGGTCACGACTAGATCTGACCCTATCCAGCTGTGTATTCTATTAAATGATTGTGCTGTTTCAACATATTCTTATGGCAAAAAAGACTATTTCAAGCTTATTCTTGAGCTCCTTTTTATTATCCACAGGATTGACTTTGGTGATCCCATTGTCCAAGAGGACTAATTTTCAGTCAGTGGCATTTGCATACATGTAGATCTGTTATATGTAGCACGAGCGGGTGTTCAGCATAAGTTACCATGGCGATGTACCCCAGCATAGGAAGTAAGCCGCAATCATAGTCCTTCAAAACCCGGAGTCAAACCTGAAGTTCCCTCGCTGAACCAAATCGTGCTTTGTAGTACAGGCTTCAGGTCAGACTAAGTTGGATTATGAGTTAGATTGACAGGACGAGCCACTGCTATAGCTCAACTGGTTGAGCTGGCGACCCATGTACTGGGGCTATAGTCTCTGACGCAGCGGTCGTGGGTTCGAATCTAGCCCATTTGCTGCAGGTCCCTCTCTCGCTACTGTCCTGTCAAATAAAGACAAAAAGGCCAAAAAATAATGAATAAGTAATAATTTAAAAAAAAGACTGACAGGACAGCTCTGAACATTTCAACACGATCAGTCCAAATCATTTGAATCTGTTTCTCAATGTTCTTATGTAAATTGAGAGTCATATATGACTGTGAATACTTGGCAGTCACGAAGAGTCACAATCTGCAGTAATCATGAAATGATAGTAGCCATGACGATGAGGTGTTGATTACAGGGTTGCCAGACTTTGAAACTGTTTACAAGACAATTAGTATAACTGTCTTGCAAACAGAGGACTGCAAACAACTAAAACTGTCCGTCACCTAACTGTTTTTAACCTTACACTATATACAGATTCTTCAGGAGCTAATAAAAAAGGAACATGGTCAGACACAACAAAACACTTCTGGGCAGTGGTTTTATCAGAGATTTATTTTATAGACTTCCTACAAACTGCTCCACCCTGTTGTTAGGAGACAAGCTGCTCGTCTTTTATCAGTTTTCTGATGTATACATCTGATTACATCTTGTTGTTTGAGATGTGCCACAGTGGACTTCCAGTAATCACATGAAACTTGGACCATGAGGAAGTTAAACTGAAAACAAGTTGTTTTCTTTATGAGTCTATAAATCTAAATAGGAATGTTGGAATGCAACAGGTTGAGAAAATACTATAAAAGCATAAAATATTTTAAAAGTTATTCAAGCCAGTGTTGTTGCTTTTCCTTTTGTCAGACACATCTCACACCCTGACACCACAGGACACCACCAGAGGTCACGTGTTCATGTCCTGATGAATCAGAGGGATGGGCACAGTATTAGTCAGGTGGTTCTAATGTTGGGACTGATCAGTGTACATTCTGTCTATTGCTGCTAACGGACACACATGAACATATGAAACACAAAATGCACTCTCACAAATACATACATGTTTCCAGTTTTTTTTAGCATGTCTTACAGTAATAAAATTCTGATCAGATTTGTGATTGTAAAGTTTCTGGTTGTAAAAATATCTGATCATCATTAAAAGAAGAAACACACAGTGTGTAGCAAGTTGATTTAAGACTTTATGATNCTATGCTTACATTTCCAACTTTCAAAATGCTTCATTAAGCACGTTTGTGTTTTTTATTCTAATAAATAATAAATTTTTCAAATCAGATTTAATATTTTTTTGTGTGTTTTTGAGCACAACATGTTAATATAGTAGGCTAAAGTGAAAAACTAATAGTTAGATCATATAGATGATGTTTTGCTGAAAAAAAAAAGACATCAAACATGGGCACGTAAATATGTTTCTATGTGGGATATAAAGACAAAACTAAAAGTAAAGACAAAACTAAAAGTATGCAACAGACCAAGACCTCCAATTAAAGGTGTTTTGGTTGGAAACGTTGCTGCCCTGTAGAATCATTTTCTCCTTCATTCTCCATCTGTTTCACTCCTTCTCAGAGTTTCTCAACATCGTTTTGTCTTATTTCTCTTCCAGGTTGTGTTTGGTGACAGTGTTCATCCATACGTACGGGAACGGTGGCACAGAGCAAAGGTTCATTGCATGTTTTTTCTTCGTCCTCTTCTTCTCCAATAACACAGTTTTGGACAACATGATAGCTTGTTGTTGTTTGCACAGTAGGAAAGCAACAGGGACACTCCAGTTCACTCTGTTTTCTCAGCTGTGGTTGAAGTAAAACAAACTCCAGGCTGAGGCATTGGCATGTGTTACCTCGTAATAAAGCCAAATCTGGATAAAGATCTGAAGATTTAAGGCAAATATTAACGAATGTGTTACTTTGTTTTTATCAAATCGACCAATGTCCAGTGAAGGGTTTTTTTTGTCCTGCGATGGTAGAAATGCTGCTTCAGGGGCTTATGGGGTGAAAAAATATGAGTAATATAGTTGAATGTCAACCAGACAGTCGTCCACGAATTCTCTATAATCTAGTGTGAAACCAGTTCACAGGAAACTGAATCACAGATTACCCAATAGGTTACAGGTTATGAAATTGGGTTACAGCAAGTTCAATCATGCCAGTAAAAGTAGAACAGTTCATATCAGCACAGATAAACTATTGATCAGTTTGACTGGTTCAAACTCAACCTAATGACGGACGTGACATTTTACACATAATGCTGCACAATGCAGACACAAAGCCTGTTAGTCTCTGTTTTTTCATTCCTTTGTTCGTCTGTTTGTGTATTTTAATTGGACACTTAGACTGCGATGAAAATGGAGCAACATCTGAACAGCTTTTTTGCACTTTAGTTTGCTGGGATTCTTAAAGGCACATTGAGAAATACACTTTCTTGCCAGGCTGGAGCAAGCAGATGATTAGCTCATCCCACCAACATAAACAGTATGTTTTGTGGAGTTGGAGAAAGCTTGCGGGGGGATACTGTTGGGTACCAGGCTCTGAGCCATGGGGTCCTGCTACAACCAAAGTGAGACTGTGTTCACTTTCTCAGAAAGTTCTAACATGTCAATGCTGGACTCAGGGTCATCTCTTGTCTCTGTTCGTGTTAGTGATCTTCATGGACAGGATCTCAAGGCACAGCTGGGGCGATGAGGGTGTCCAGTCTGGGAANGTCGTACACACCTGACATTTGGCAGGCACAAACTACATGACGTGGTGACTAAAAGTTCTTCAAACGCTTTGCAGATGAGGCCCGGTTTGGAAATGGCAGCCCGTCCAATTTTGATCAATGGCCATTTTGTCCTTTTTCGCAGTGATTTTTGCATTCAACTGACTCTTGTCGGAAGGTCGTTTCACCTACAGCTATAAGATTTGGTGGGCATGTGTAGCAGGTCAGGACGCACAAAAAAGTCAATCAGCACCAAGTCCTAACCCCAACAGGAAGTATGTCATTTTGAAAAACCTTGGTGACAATTTTGCCGCATTTGGCTGACTTTTGGCCATTTTTGACCATTTTCACAATCTATCTCCTCCTACAGGGAAGGTCGTACACACCTGAAATTTGGCCGGCACAGACTACAGGAGGTGGTGATTAAATATTATTAAGACGGTTTGCACAAGTGTGACGCGGTGGAAATGGCGCCCCCAGCAATTTGCCCACAACGCCATAACATGCCATAATACAAGGCGTGCTGTGTAACTGGCTTGTGTGTGCTGCAATCGCCTGGAAATTTGACACGCATGCTCTGAGTCTCAGCCACAGCGCGTTGCCAGCATGCCACGCCATGCACACCGCCTCGGCTCGCCATTAAACAGGAAGTGCAGTGTAAATAGCTGATACATGCTCCAATTGCTGTCAAACTTCACATGTTGCATCACAACATGTGTTCATATCATATCATATAACGACTCTCAGTCACAATGCCACCTGGGGGCGTGGCCAAAACTCCTTAAAACGCCGTAATACGAGATGTACTGTGTAACTGGCCTGTATGTGCTCTGATCTTCCTCAAATTGAGTGTCAGCCAGAGCACGTTTCCACCACGGCCTACAGGCACGCTGCCGCAGCTCGCCACTAAACAGGAAGTGCCTCATAAATATGCCACAAATGCTTTGATCTGATCGAAACGCTCGTCGCCGGATCAGAGTCTTGCCCGTAGCATGTTTGTGCCACACCCTGACGTGCGCAAAGGTCGACAAGCGCAGCAAACATCGTTATTTTTGTCAGCAGTGTGCAATTTGTTGCTGAAGGTTAACATACACCTGCCTGCCTCAGTTGCCTGCCAGAGGTTTTTCAGCAGTACAGGACTTTTTTTGACTCAAAAGGGCCGTGTTTATCCAAACAACTTTGAGAACCAGCTTTTGCTGAGACTCATAATACATGTTGGTAGTCTTGAAGAGATCACTGTTTCCATTTTGACTATAATGTTTAATGTTCATAATCTTGCTGAAATAGAAAACTGTCCAGTTATGTGTTTCTCTGTCAAGCACTGTGCAATTGCTTAAAGCAATCTTGTGTTCTGTGCTACTAACTTTTTCGTTTTGCTGAGTTATCAAAAGAGGCATTGCGTATCATCGAAGCAAAACAATAATGTTGACTTTTTACTTTTGTACTTCAGTACATTTGTGAACCTGTGCTTTCTTAGTTTTACTTGAGTAAAGGAGTTGAGTCAGTGCTTCTGCTTTTATCGCAGTCCATTTTTACACAACTATCTACTTCGACTTCTGTAAAGAATGTCTATGTACTTTGGCCATCTCTTTCAGCCACTCGTTTTACCACAAACTGGAAAGATGACATAACATGTTATATGCAGTCACATTTTCAGCATCCTTTTCGCTTTGATGTTGTGCTACTCTTATGAAGCTAGTCGTTGTGACTTGCAAAAGTAGTTGATACTAAATTACAACAACTTTCATGTTCACGCCAAAACAAGCAGGACACCGCAGGGAATCGAACCCCATCCTGGT
>NW_007578328.1:370627-386096 GCF_000690725.1 Stegastes partitus
GGTCTCTTTAAATCCAACTTGGCTGAACATCTGACCACTGCAACATCACAAATTCAAACATCACTAAGCAAATCTTTTCCCTATAAATTACTACAATTGAAACTCTCACACTCTCCATGGCTAAACACAACAAACCCTTTAACGTACTCTGCACATTCACTTTTGTACGCTGGTCTACACACTGCAGCAATGAAAAGATTCAATGTCACTTTGCCTTTTCATTTAAAAACACAAACAATGCCCTCGTGGTCACTAAAATACATTGGCCACACAATTGACTCCACTTCATACCGTGATGTTTTTACATACACGTGGTCAATTAGTGTGCCACTCTCTGTTGTGGGTTCTCTCACAACTTGCACGTAGCCTTTATCTGCTACAAATGACCAGATTGATGATGACTTCAAAAGGTCATCATTAAAATCTCCCATGATGACAATCGTGTTACTTTGTGGAGCTAGCCAATCCAGTAACTTGCCAAGATGCTCTTTAAACAAAGACATGGGATAGAATGGTGATCTATAAATGACCGCTACCAGAATGTCGTAACTAGTGTAGTTACAGATTGCGCATTCCAAATTGATCTGAGCTGCTGGGATGACATTATATGCCATATTGTCTGTAGTGTAAATACCGACCCCACCATGTTGTTGGCCCTGCAATGCAACGAGTGCAGGGTGCGTGCTGCAGTACGATAAACATCGAGGACTGTTGTGGAAACTGTAACCATCGATGTGTATCGCATCCAATGATGAGTCAGAAGCCAGCCATGTTTCTGTCACAGCAATACAGTTAAACTGTAAATGCCGTGTGCACAATGCCAAATCCCTCACATGAGCAGTCAGATTCTGCACATTCATCAAAAACACACTGAAACATGCTGCACTTAGTTCCTGGATTCTGCCCTCATTCACAAATGCTGGCATACGCTGAAGGGCGTCCTTCACATCATCCTTACAGTAAATTCGTTTCTCATCAAAATCTTGAATTATTAGTCCGGCCAAACTTCTAACACGGCTTAAAGCCACGTAGGCCTGTCCTGCTGTAAAAATTTTTTTCAGACACACCACGGCACAATCAACGGTAATGCCTTGCACCTTATGGACTGTACAAGCCCAGGCAAGTTTCAAAGGAAATTGACGGCGCATTCCACCTTTTCTGGTAGCCCGTTCTTCCTCNGTGCAGCCCTGAAATTTATATAATAAATAATATTGTAAGGTCTAAAACCCAATATTCAAATATTTAGGTTAATCAATACACATATTTAATTTAAAATGACAAAACTTTGTATAATATGTTTTAGAATTTGTCCTCAAGATAAAAATCCTTAATATTTGTCTAAATTTACAACAATTTGTCCAAAATGATTCAAAATATGTCCAAAATGAAAACACTTGTCCACAATGTCAAAAACATGTCCAAAATGTCACAATGGGTTCAAAACGAGTTACAATTGTCCAGAGTGACTAGAAATGTCAAATTACACAATTTGCCAAAATTACCAGACCTTTTTTCCCCCCATATGCCTCATTGTCACACTAACACATCGTCCAAAATCCCTTTGAATATTTACGTAATGACATAAACATGTGCAAAATGATTAACAATTAATCCAAACTGAAGGATATTTCAAAATTAGATAAAAGTGTCTGAAGGGGCTCAGAATTTGTCCAAACCAGAGTCCAGCAGGACCAACAGCCTGCTGCTTGTGTCGAGTGTCTGTTGGTTTTAGGGTCATGGAAGGAAACCTCCTCCGATCATTCACTAACTGAAAACCAGAACTGCATGAGGCGCACAAGACACTTCAGGTGGAGCTTCAGAAACTCCAGGAGCTGAGGAAGAAACTGGAGGAGGAGAATAACAAACTATCTCTGACGTTCAGTCACACTGAGCAGGAGCTGTGGAGGACATCTGCAGAAGTCCAGGAGAGGAATCAGAGAGGAGGCGGAGGAGACCGCCTACAGACGAGAAAAATACCAAAGAACATGACGTTTTAGTGAATTGTAATTACTAACATTATCAAACATCTGTTTGTATCATTTCAGCCTCAACAGAAGCCTTATCAGAGTGATTAAAACGTGTCTATAAAAATGAGAAGTTTATCTCTTAGTGCTAACTGGATTAGTCTAAGAACAATATTAGAGTCTTGATTCTAACATGTTTTTTTTTTTGTTTTTTTTAATGTCAGTTTGTTTATTATACTAAATGATAAAGTCTGGGCTTGGGTCAGTGTAAAATTGTCACCTCCAATGACTACCTTTTATTTATTTATTGTTGCAACTGATTTTATTTATGATCTTGCACTGATGGACTTTTAAGTTTTGTATTGTTTGATGTAGTGTGTTCATTATTCTGTGGCTGATCTCTTTTTCTGTACCTGCCCAGGGACAACAGATGCGAGTGGTTAGCTACCTGTGGTGCAGGTACTTTTACCGGGCCCTGTCAATATAAAACAAACAAACAAACAAAACAAAAAAACACGCGACTACAGTGAATATCAGTAATTCATTGGTAATTAGTTAGTAATTAACTTGAATTATATATTATTTTGTCAAATAAAAGCAGCATTTGCATAAGACGAAAAAGCAAAAAACATTACCAAAAAAAACTCTAAAAGAAAATTTAATTTAGCGTAGTTATATTTGGAAGGAATAATAGAGTCCTGAATGTAGCACGTCATTAAGGTGGAGCGTCTCCCGCTGCTAAGCAACTAGCTGGCTAGTCCAACTACTGTGTCGATGGAACGGTGCAGTATCGGCTTCTCTGATTGGTCGCTGTTCAGGCACCGGCGAATCAGCGCTGAGATTATTAAAACTTGGAAATTGATGTTTCACATTCGGGTTTGAAAAGATGTCGCTGAATCGGGGTATCGGTAGTGCCGAGGTAACGTTTGTAAAATGACAGCATTACTTTTATTATGTACCCGCTAACTGGCAGCACTGCCTTTTCTTTAATTTCATGCAACTTACTTCGACTATAGTGTGGACAAAGAAAAACTAATGTTGCTATCCCAGCATGCTAGCAAGTTAGCTGTGAAGTGTTAAGTTACCATGTCAACAGCAGTGCACCTGTGAGGATGATAACGTTAGCTTGGTTATGTACTCTGTGTAAAAGTAACGCCTGAGCCATTGCTTTAGGGTTTACGGGTTTGACTGTTGTTTCCTCCCTGCAGTACATGAAGAAAAAGATACCGACAAACGCGAAGTATGAACACGTCAAAACTAAGCTGGACACAGGTATCTTTGCCACATACAAATACACAATAAGCATTTTTCATATCTCTGATGCTTATTATCACTGAAACAGTTAAAATGTTGTTGTTGTTTTTTCGGCCTCCTCTTCATACTTGTTATTGTCATGTCTTCTTTAATAGGATGCAGTCTTACAAAGTTGTTGGAGAAACAGGAGGAGGATAAAAAATGTGAGTAAGCTCAGAAAATCATTTACTGTAAAAATCTGAGTGCTGTTTAAATGTTCTTATGACTGTGCATTCTTTCACCTGCTCTGTGTCCTACATTATTACCAATCCAGTTGACATTTCTTTTGTCACAATTATTTGGTTACAAGAAACGTGAAAGTTTTACAAAGACACAGCTTTGCTTTTACATAAGGTTCTGTATATTTGCACGCTTTGACCGTTTCATTCAGATGAAAGTAGTTGCAGATGTGTGTGTAAACTGGGTGAAACAGCTCTACCATTTAGCAACTGACAAACAATTATATTTTGTGTCATGACAAGGAATTGTACATTTATTTTTCTTCTAAGCAAGTTTATATGCACAATTGGGTTGTTTTAGTTTTTGCTTTGCTTTTGTATTTTGTCATATATTTGTGGCATATGACCAAAGCAAAAACTCATTGAATTGCTGTGTCTAACATTCAGATTTAAATTTTTTGGTGCCTATCAGGCACAATAGAATTCTTTAGAGATCCTTAGAATAGCTTCAGTGTTCAGTGATAAATAGACTTTCTATCCCTCAGACTCCTGGGTTGCTGACCTACACTGTCGGACCTATGACACTCGCTCCGTCCACTGGAAACTTACACTTTCTATTCTGTGCAAGTGTGAAGAGGTGGATCAAATAGCCCACTTTGAAACTCACACGATCGAATCCCAGCCAAATATCCCTTTAAATGGTCTTTTCGTATAGTAAAGTGCATGATAGTTATTGTAGTTTTTATGTGTATTATTATCTGCACATTTAAGGTAAGATTTCCTAGCTTGGCACATAATTTTCCCCAGGATCATAGGGTTTTCTCTTCCCTGCCTACCTCTGTATTTTAGAGGTAAATCAAAGAACTTCTAACCCAACCTTCTGATTTCTCAGGGACAAATGACACGGATTCTTTTGGATTGTACTGCTGTCCACAATTATTCTTCTGTGGGACCCAGACTGTGGGGACAAGCTGGCAAGGTTCCAGCAGGGATCTTTGTTAGAGTGTGAGATACTGTGTTACACTGATGACAATACCAGCATCAGGAGCTCTGATACAAACAGAGCAGGTCATCTGATTTGTGTGTAGGGGTGGCAGCTTTGGCTAGAGGGTAGAATGGGAACAGACAGGGCAAAGTGGCAGTTTAATGAATCAGGGAAGAGCGCTACCTGCTCGACCCAGGAAAGTTGTGTGTTTTTTTTGTAATTTTCCCAGTCTGTCATCAGGACTGTAAAGTTCCCTGTTGCTACATCATTTCTTAGATTGATGTGTTTCTTTTCTTCTTTTTTTCAAGATTGCAGGTACCGAAAAGATGATATCTTCAAACGGTTAAAAGTGACGACGTTTGCACAATTGGTAAGTAACAGTTTGATATCTTTGTAGTAACGTAATGTTTTGCAGCATTTATGTTGTACTCAATTGAATCTCCACCCAGAAACTATTTTTGGTCTCTGTTGTGAAGGATGTTGATGTTGAGAAAACTTGATACCTATACAGTATTCAAGAATTGATAAACTAATTGTGTGATTAGCTTTACACAGATGGCTCTGAATCCATTTAATTGTTTTTTCTTCATTTTACAGACTCCAAAATTTCTGTTCTTTCTATGTTCTTTTTTTGCACTTTTACTTTTGATTTGTTGCAGTTTTTTTGTTATTCCTTGATTTCTGAACTTGTTTTTCTCACCAGATACTTCAGGTATCCTCTGTTTCCGAACTGAATGAGAGTAATGGCGAACCACATGGTCCAGAAGGTAACATAGCCGGCAAGATTACTCGTTGGCTTAGCTCGGCTCACTAATGGTACATGTGCAGGGTATGCTGTAATATCTGGTATTGTTTTTGCAGATGGTCTGTCTGTGGTGTCTGATACGGACCTGGAGTGTCTGTCTGATCGCACGCCCAGCTCCCCACAGATGTCTCCCCTCTCAGATCATCATGAAGCAGGAGACAAGGAAATCTCTTCTGCCAGGTCAACACTTCTGAGGTACTGTAGCGCACAGTACTCTGTAAAGCCTCACTGAATGCTACCACACTGTACACACACATCTTTCACCATTTTCTGTCATTTTATATACCAGACAAGTAGTGTATTAATGCAAAGAAACAGTGAAAATAATCATTAATTGCAGCCCTAGAGCAGAGTAGTGCCTGACAGCTGCTGCATTGGTGACTTCTCCATCCAATTCAGAAGTTTGTGACCACAGTAGCAGATAGGTTAGATATATAAATTATTCAGTACTGGGCAACTGTTGAATAGTTAGCTCACCCAGATTACGTGGTTTTATTTCCTCAAGTTCTGCGAAATGTTGTAGAGAAATATCTGCATGGTGAGAAAATGTAGATATAAACTGTTAATGTCTGCACAGTGTTGCATTTTGTTTCATCAACACCCTCGATGACATCCAATCACTGCCTTAACAACAAGCACACCTGTAACCCTGCACCCACTGTACAGTATCTGTGTCCCAACATGCTGTACATCCACTTTTTTTTAATCCCTTAAGGCATCTGTGAGTCCTCCAAACTCACCCTCCTGTGTACTGCACAAAAACCTCAGTCGATCTGTTATTAGCGTCCCTTGCTCTCTCACCTGCATCCTCTCTCTCTCCAGCTTAAATAGGAACCTCATGAGTGTAACTCTATCTCTGAGCCTTTGTAATGGCAGGTCAGTTTCACCTTGTGGGGAGGGCAGATAGAGACAGAAAGTAGGGCAGCGCTGGGGTAAACCACCACAAGGGGAGAGTGGTGTGTTTCTGTTGCGTTGTTTGATTCACTCCCACGCTCACATTTGCTGCAGTGAGTCCTGATGAACCGTTCCCTGCTTTATGAAGCAAAATCCCTTCTTTAGTGTGCTGAATCATCAGTGACACAAGTAAAATAAGCAGCCGATGTAGAGGTGGTGCCTCTACTGTCTTTGCCAGGTGTCTCATCAGCTGGCAGGCTTCTTTTAAAATCATAAATTGGTAGAAATCAAGTGATCTAAATCAGCACATATGAATGACAAGACTGCATTATCACACACACTTATGTAACTTTAAAGCAGCAGCACTGGTTTTTAAAACTACAGTATATCAATAGTTAATCTCACTAATAAGTGACCTTTAGTTTGTGGAAACTTGCCACATAACACAGAGCAGTTTTCAGAATTTGGTGACAATTTCAGTTTTTCAATTTTGATTTCTAAGGATAACAACAAACCTTCATCAGTTATCTTCTCATGCTGGATAAGTACACTGCTCAAAAAATAAAAGGGAACACTTAAACAACACAATGTAGCTCCAAGTCAGTCACACTTCTGTGAAATCAGCCTGTCCAGTTAGGAAGCAACACTGACTGTGAATCAATTTCACCTGCTGTTGTGCAAATGGAACAGACAACAGGTGGAAATGAGAGTCAAGTAGCAAGATGACCCCTGTAAAGGAGTGGTTCTGCAGATGGTGACAACAGACCATGTCTCTGTTCTCATCCTTTCTGGCTGATGTTTTGGTCACTTTTGCATTTTGTCAGTGCTCTCACCCCTCGAGGTAGCATGAGGCGTGTCTACAACCCACAGAAGTTGCTCAGGTAGTGCAGATCATCCATGATGGCACATCAATGCGAGCTGTGGCAAGAAGGTTTGCCGTGTCTCTCAGCACAGTGTCCAGAGCCTGGAGGAGACACCAGGAGACAGGCCAGTACACCAGGAGATGTGGAGGGGGCCGTAGGAGGGCAACAACCCAGCAGCAGGACGCTACCTCCTCCTTTGTGCAGGAGAACCAGGAGGAGCACTGCCAGAGCCCTGCAGAATGACCTCTAGCAGGCCACTAATATGCATGTTTCTGCTCAAACTGTCAGAAACAGACTCCATGAGGGTGGTATGAGGGCCCGATGTCCACCAGTGGGGCTTGTGCTTACAGCCCAACACTGTGCAGAGCGATTGGCATTTGGCCAGAGAACACCAAGACTGGCAGATTGGCCATTGGCGCCCTGTGCTCTTCACGAATGAGAACAGGTTCACACTGAGCACATGTGACAGAGTCTGGAGACGCAGTGGAGAACATTCTGCTGCCTGCAACATCTTCCAGTATGACCGGTTTGGCGGTGGATCAGTAATGGTGTGGGGAGGCATTTCTTTGTGCTAGCCAGAGGTACCCTGACTGCCATTAGGTACTGGGATAAGACCCTCAGACCCATTGTGAGACCACATACTGGTGCAGTGGGCCCTGGGTTCCTTCTGATGCATGACAATCGTTTAATTATCAATATGACAAGATCAAGACAAACAAGAACTTCCCATGCAAGTTAGTGCAGGCTCCAAATACAGTGCAATCATACAAATATGTGTTCGCTTTGTTTTTATTCAACATTACAACTTGAAGGACTAGTCAACTGATAGAAAAACAGAGCTGTATATAGCAGAGCGAATGTAAACAAGAGCACATACAACTAAATAGCACCAACTACCCACTGACTCTTCACAGTGTTATCAGCGGTGTGGGAGAGCTGAATGTCGACAGGAACAATCAGAAGATGGAAAACGAGCTGGCGTCCACCCCTGAGCCTGCTGACAGGCCCTACCCCGACTGCCCCTACCTGCTGCTGGACGTGCGGGACCGTGAGCAGTACGACAGCTGCCACATCATCGGAGGTGGGTGGCGGGAACGTGAAGCTGGTGCATTGAACTTGTTTTTATGCTGAAAATTTCCATTTATGTTTGAATAATCTCTCTTTTCTACAGCGCACAGTTTTCCAGTTGCCATGTTGACTCGAACAATGAACCCGTACACCAAAGAAGTGCTGGAATACGTATCCTTTGACACATGCAACACTGATTAACCACATGAAAGCATTTTTATTAACTCTGTTGACTCGGTGGACCTTAACCCATAAACTGTGTAGAAAAATGCAGCAGGGAAAATCATCATTGTTTATGATGAGGATGAGAGAATAGCCAGCCAGGCAGCTAACACCATGTGCCAACGGGGATTTGAGAATGTGTTTATGCTCTGTGGAGGTAAGATCTTATGTCACGGAGTTCCATCCATCCATTATCTGTACACCGCCTAATCCTCACTAGGGTCACGGGGGGCGGGGGGCTGGAGCCTATCCCAGCTGATTTAGGGAGAAGGCAGGGGACACCCTGGACAGGTCACCAGTCTATCACAGGGCTACACTTAGAGACAGACAACCCAACACACTTACATTCACACCTACGGACAATTTAGAATCACCAATTAACCTCAACATGTTTTTAAACTTGTGGGAGGAAGCTGGAGAACCTGGAGAGAACCCACGCTGCACGGGGAGAACATGCAAACTCCGCGCAGATACCGTGAACCGGTGACGTTCTAGCTGTGAGGCAACAGTGCTATCCACTGTTTCACCCTGCAGCCCCATGTTTCATCATGAAATGTCAAAATACCACAACAGCAACTATATAGAACCTACAATTAAACCAACTTTTTTAACTGCATTTACTCTAGTTTTAGAATCTTAAAGTCATTTCTTCTGCACCACAATCACCCTCACTCAGAAATATTCACGTCATCTCCAACATGATGGGATAGGAGTGTTCCATCAGTACAACTGATCACAACCCGACTAATCAAAGTTCTTTGGTCAGTGTCTTGTGTTAATAAAGCTTCAGACATTATTTTATTTAAACAGTGATTAGGCTAAATTTTTCAAAACAAATTTTATTCTGAACTGAAGATGAATCCACAGTGTCGCTGTCTGGCCTAACATTGATGACTGGTTGATCATAAAAGTGGTCATGTTGGAAGTAGTCCCAGGGTACTGATCTAATATCGGTTTCATGTTTCCTAAAGACATAAACTTTGCAAATGAATGCCTTCTGATATGTGTTTTGATATTGATTGAAACGCTGTGTCAGACCCTCCCTCAGGCATCAGGGGTGGCGTCAAAGAGACAGTTTGTTGAAGAAAACCTGTTAGCGAGCAGATCAGGTTCACGAAGGCTAGGTTAGGTTCACAGACAGTTGCCATGGTAGCCAGTTTTATTAATAATGAAATCCCTCTTTATCCAGACAGGTTGTGTCTTCTGTATTAACTCACAAATTAAGTATTTTGTGTCTATATATTCAATGATAAAAGTGTCTTTTTTAATTTAAACTGTCAGTTGGTGGTTTTGTAACATTTACATTAGAAGTTTTTAGGCATTAAACAGAGGTTTGTAAAATCAGGAGGAAACAGGACCAAAACTGCTGCTGCAGAACAGAGTTACACTGAAGCTCAATGTATTTCAAACAGTCAAATGTTGCATTGTGCATTTCACCAAACCGTTGCCTCCTTCTGTCCTCCTCTGCCAGGTCTTAAGATAATCGCTCATAAATTTCCGAGTGGAATGACGACGGGCTCCTTTCCGGCCTCCTGCCTGCCCAGCACCACATCAGCTAAAGGGAAGAAAAGCTCTGCGGCACAACATCCAGCAGAGAAGAGGTGGCGGTTTACTTCAGATGAGCTGGCCAAGATCCAGGAGCAGATGGAGGAAATACTCATCCCCAGTAACTCCAGCAGTAAGAGCACACTGTTTGAAACTGAAAAACCGTCTGTCCTGTTTATAACTACAGCAGTCGGTAACACATTATTTACCACTGACAAGAATAATTTGTCCTGGCCAGAAGTATGTAATTTGGTATCAAATATGGGAAAATATGCACAAACAAATTAGGCAGAGTGCTGGTGTTACTGTTTTAAAGTAATTGAAAATCCGTTTTTATTGTTGATGGTTGTTTTAAACTTACAGATGTTACAGCTGTTCAGATACAACGATGTTTACTTCTCCCATTTGTTAACCCTGCTCCCTTTGTTTAAGTTGTATAGCGTGTCTTTACTATGAGATTGTAGGAAAAATGTGAGCTGAAAAATAGAGTGTTACGGATCACTATTTTTAGTGCAGAGTCTGAGCAGTTCTGAGTGGTCTGTACTCCCTGATTCAAATTCCACATTTTTGCACCTTGACATTCTGTTATGTTGCTGTTTGAAGGAGTGAATCAAAATTTAAGAGCATATACTTGACTCTCTGCACTTATATGTTATTTATGCGCTGTGTGTTTTATTGCAGGTCGCATGACCAGCCGCATGTCAACCAGCAGCTCTCAGTCTAAAGCGTCCAGTCGTCAGAGTTCCTCGGCAGCTCGGAGAGACGGCGCCAGGGTTCAGAGCAGCAGGGCCTGGAAATAGCCTCAACCCTCCTTCAACCACACAAATGCACACAAATATACCTCCAGCATAAGGTCCATTTGTTTCAGGTGACTTCCGTCCGGCTCCTTTGTGTAAAGAAAACACAACTGCAGTCTGCAAAACACATCCAAAGGTGGACAAGAAAGACCAGAACTACTTTGTTGTAGTTTAACTACTATTTACTCGTTGGTGTTTCTCACCATCTTTTACCCTCAGAATGTCCTCTGATTGTTTAAAGTGGCTTCTCAAAATTCGTTTTTCAGTTCTGGAAATCGTACACACCTTGGGACAGTGATTAGCACGACAACAACTACCTGTATATTTAAACCTTAATTAAGACCTGACATCTGGACAACAGTGTGAAAAGTCCTGAAGAAAAAAACATTCACTTATGGAGCTTTATGTCACAAAGAAGTATTTTCCTCTTGCTGTCCTTTTTATCGTCTTGACCAGTGACGTACACTTTGCACCGTGCCTCGTCTGTGAACCTGAGAACTGATGGCTCCTTTTGCACTCAGTAGTTCTTGTAACGCTATTGTCTAATTTTTTTTTTTATCATCTGACAAATCTGCACAGATAATAATTTCTGTTGATGCTCCGGTCAGATTTGGCATTCCTAAAAATCACTGAATTGTATTTCGGGAGACAGAGTAACGGAATGTTAATGACATGAAGGATGTGCTGAGAATCTGTGTAATACATGAGGTGGAATGTTGTGTACAGATGCTGTTACAGAGCTTTTTGTTCAGAAAAATTTTGCTGTATTTTTGTAAGATGTGTGACACTGTCATGACGGTATACCAGCAGCCTTCAGGTGCAAGTTTTGCATCTGCTCTTTTAGTCTGTGTGCTTTTTGTCCAAAGTACTGTAAGCTGTTCACACTGACTGACGAGTTGAGGCCTTTATACAGAAATGCATGCACAGAACACAATCACAGTGTCACTAGAAGAGAGAAATGGACAACTATAACAAAATCACAAGCAGCGTTCATTTCCTACACATATATCTGAAGAGCAGTATTGCTGATTCGTGGCCTTCTGTTTTGTTGGCTTGATAGTGACGTCTTGCATGTGCTTTCTCTGACAACGTTCCCACAGCTTCCGGTGAAGTGCACTTCTCTACAGCCTTACTGTGTCGTGAGTTTTCACCATCAGTCTTAACATCAATTTGCTTGTAAATTAATGTTAAAGTGTTTGCTGTATCAGAATGGATGAAGTGATTAAACTGTTGTTGAATTTGCTTCAGCGTAGACTTTTGATTGTGTGCAGCATCATAGTTTGCTCAATAATATTTCATCAAAGCCATCACAACATCCTGCTCTTTAGAGACGTGCTCAGTTTCCTTATTCTTTTCCTTTCCACCTAGATGTGAAGTCAGCGTTACTAAGTTGTTAGATTTTGTATTTATTACTCATTTTATTGCATATTTTGTTCCATTCTGTGGTCGCTTGTTAATCTACAAGGAGAGCCTGGTAGGTGAGCTTTTTGAACTCACTAATACAGATAGTTGACAAAACAAATGCTTTCCTTTATGTTTGGAACAGAAAAGTTCAAGCTGAACATTCCATGTGGACTGTAAATAAAAGACACTTACAAATACAATAATTACATTTACGGTGCTTAACAAACTTATTAAACCACCTGTCTGCAGTGAATTCACCTTTTTCTACCCAAGCTTGAGCCGGTTCACTGGGCTTCTCTGAGAAGTCAGAGATGAACCAAGCATAACATTCAACCACTAAAACTAATCTTTCTGTTCAGGAATGCAAGTAAATATCTATGATTTGACATCTTATTCAACAAACAATAATGTGCTTTACTTTTTTTCTTTTTTTTTTTTCTTCTTTTGGTAAAACAGTGAATTTGAAAATTCATGGATAACAATTACAACATCATTAAAAATGTCATTTCGGTTAAAGAGCTTCTACATGCTGGTGTATTAACCATTACAGGAACACAGGAAATGATTTTGGTTATTACCACTGCTGTTAATTTAGGCCAGCTGTGGCATAGACCTTACACTGGGGGGTGGTTTAATGAATTTGTTAAGCACTGTATGTTGCAAATAAATACTACTGCAGAATACAGTGAAAGCTGGAGTTAGCTGATGAATCAACCGCTTGGAAAGTTGACATCGCACAGTTCCCTGTCACTCACCTGGGTGCCGAAATAGCTCTTTCTAAACTGGCTTTATTCTATTTTAATCTGCTTTTTTTTCCTGTTGTTTTTTACAGCCCCTGAAACAGACAAATACTTCTGCCTGCCTCAATGGTGTGTGTGTGTTTGTTTAATGATGGTTCAGTCCACATAGTAAATAAGGATTAATACGTGCAGACATTTGTAAATGAAGAATACTGCTCTAAAATATGAATGACCTGATCTGAAGTTAACCTGATCAAGCTCTTATTCAGTTTCCTTTTTCTTGGTGTATTTATTTGACCAGCAGAAGGAGCCAGAGTCCATTAAAAAAGAATCAAGTCCTGGACAGATCCAGTGACGCTGCAGGTGTCCAGTCCAGCCTTTTCTGCTTCCACCCAGAACCTCCCCCCTCTCACCCTCTCACATTAATTATCAACAATTTAAAATAAATTAATAGATTAGAAAAAAGAGTGTCCAAAATGACTCAAAAATTGTCCAGAATGATATAAACTTGATTTATTGTTGGGTTCTGTTGAAATTTTTCAATTAGATGAGTTTTCATAATAAATACTATAGTAGGGTTTTAATCTAAATATTAAAAAATATTCATGCAAACTTGCTTAATACAAAAATATTTTAGGGTCTTTATCTCAATAATGAAATTATTCAGGTTGGTTTATATAATAGACAATGTTGTAATGTTGTACGGTCTGAAACTTTAACCCTAATATGTAATTTTCAGGTAAATTTGAAGAATAAATAATCATTTCTCTTCTTATCTTCATGTTTTAATTAGTTGGTTACATTTATATGAAATTATTTTAAGGTGTGGAACTTTTGCTATGTGGTTAAATGGTAACCATGAAACAACATTATTATTCAAAATAGTCGGGTAGGTTTTTATAGTACCACATTGTCAAAACAGCAACCAATCGACTACGATTTCATTTTGAGGAAGTAGAGCTTACAGGCAGCCAACTCTAGCAAGCAGGGCGGGTGTGGCGCAACAGTTGTTGTGATCTGACAGCCTGTTCATAATAATCACCGTGCTGAGGCCGAGCACGCGGTACGCTGGAGCACATACAAATACATCACTGTGGCCAGGCCTCCAGGTGTTACAGCAGAACGCTGCGGTCCAGGCCTGGTGGACTGATTCACGATGCACAATTACATCAGCGCTGAAGAAAACAACAAACATGCTCCTGCTGCTCCTGATCTGATGAGCCTTGTCTGGTTTCAGATCTGGCAGCTCTGCAACTGTGAAAACTGCTTATTCTTTTGATGCTAGCTGCAGACAAACAAGTGATGATCCTCCATGTGAAGGATGGACCGTCTTGGCTGCTGAGCTCCATGAAGAAATCATAACTTTGCACCTACCAGTGGTCACAAATACAGGTCCTGCTGTTGATAGCCTGGCCTCCTGGAACGAGATATCACATGTTAATGGTGAGCTCTTGCAGATTCTGTGTCATCACAATAATGTTAACTTCTAAATAGCTCAAGTCAACAGCCAAAGTTGTAATTATAACTGGAAGACTTAGATTATGACCAAAGCCACAACATCTCTGAGTTGGTGCCTGAAATGTTGAAAAAAACCCAAACATGGACGCTTCACATCATCCAGCCAGTCCCCCATTCAAGTTAATTAGAGCCAGATTGAAGGGATATAGTGTCAATACATGCAGCCTGGAGTCATCTAGTATCAAACATGTGGATCGTTGCCAGCTTTAACATCCATCCCATATGACACGATCACAGTGTTAGATTCCCTCCGTCTGATAAACAGCCTCAGACTCTCCAACGCCCCGAGAATCTCCAAGCCAAAGCTAAGATTCACTTTTTCCAGACATGATATAACTCCCCCTGACTTTTCACAGGCTGAGAAGCACTTCTCCTGACTAGTACATCTGAAGTCTTCTGTAATAAGATAATCAGAACGTTTTAGTAGAAGCACTTCAGGCGAAGGTGTTCCCAAAAGAATGGCAACAATGCACAAATAAATTCTGCGTCTCATGTAAATAACCAGTGAGAACCTTCAAATATTTATTCAGCAAGTAGAATTAAAGAAGAAACATGTGCACACTAATGCACAGCATAAAAAGAACAGAGCAACCGCAGTTCAAAGACATAACCTGCATACCTCTGAGTTTGTATCATAGTAATTTGAAAGGAATGTCAAATACAAAGTCATGCAAACAGAACAGACAGCTGAATGAGCTGAATGCAGATGGGACGGTCGGATTTAAACTACTTTACTCTCTCTGAACAGTGTTGGAGAGTCGTGAATATGGAATCAAACTAGTGTTTTAGCTACAGTTTGCAGTAACTTGCTGGTTGTTCAGCTCCATTCATGATTGGAGAGTAAATAAAGTCATTCAGTTACTTGTTTTTGGCATTTTTTGTTTAGCTAACTGCTGAAACTACGAAATAATTGTATCTTTTATTTTGCAATTGAAACCTCTTTGACCTTTTTCTTTCATCAAGCAGTTTTCCAGTGCAGGGACTCGGGGCAGGCGTAAGGTGGTGTGAACATTCACAGGAACAGCTGCCTAATCCTTTAAATAACCCTCCCAGTTATATAAGTTGTATATCCCTAGAAGTACAGACCGGAGGAGAAGGAGTGGCAGCAATCTGTCACTCAAACTTCTTAATCAACCCGAGTTGTTGCTTCAAGTTCAACATTAACGGCGTGCGTGTTGGCCGGGGTGGAAAC
>NW_007578329.1:0-11175 GCF_000690725.1 Stegastes partitus
CTGCTCAGAGAGGAAGAAGACATCACTCCAGAAGAAGCATAGAAAAGACAGATTACAGTTTGTAGATGCACACAGGGACAAAGAGCTTCATCAGTGGAGACATGTCCTGTGGTCTGATGGAACTAAACCTGAACTGTTTGGCCTTAATGACCATCAGTACATCTGGAGGAAAAAGGAGGAAGCTTGAAGCTTGAGAACACCATCCCAGCTGTGGAGCACGGGGGTGGCAGCATCATGCTGTGGAGGGACTGGTGACCTTCACACAATAGATGGCATCATGAGGAAAGAACATGATGTGGAGATACTGAAGCAACATCTCCAGACATCAGCAGGAAGTTACAGCTTGGACACTAATGGGTCTTCAGATGGACAGTGACCCTCAGCATAGCTCCAGATTAGCTACAGAGAGGCTTCAGAACTACTTGCTCCTCCTTCGTCTGTTTTTACAGCAGCACCGAGCTGCTTCAGCGCCACCTGCCGGTCTGGAGACGCTCTGTCCTGATCCACAAAACTAGCAGCAGAATCAAACTGAATGCTGTTTTCTCATTTTCATTTTGCAGTCGCTGTAACACAGACATTTATCTAAAAATATATATATGCTTGTTAGGAATGTGATGAATATTTCTAACTAAATACATAAAAGCTGTTGAGCCTCGGCAGCCTGATGAGGACGTACTGCTGTTCACACAGAAAGACACATTTGTAGACTGTCACAGATTACCACCACAGGCTGTGTGTTTACTGTGTTGGTTTATAGAGACGTAGTTACTGTATGCTAGGCATCTCAGGGTTCGTATCTGGTTTCTTTAATCTATTGTGTCTGTTTCTGTCTCCGCCCACCTCTAAATGGGACTCGAATTTATGAAATGAACTTCATGCTGAACTGAAAGAGACATGAAACAAGCGGCTGAAACCATTAACTCATGAGGAAAATGTTTCCTGAGGTAACAAGTTGGATCATTTTCTCATCGACTTCCATACAGTTGGCCTTGTTGGGCTGCCAGAGGAGTCGCCTCCTGCTGGCTGTTGGACAGAATGCAGGCTCAAGGCTCCACTGCAGTCAAGTCAAAATAAATGAATGAGGTGGGAGAATGTTTTTTGTTTGTGTGATTTCGATTTTTAAAAAGAGAAGTGAAACACAGGAATGACTGTTTTTGTTTTTCCTACAAACACTTTTACACAAACACACACAAAAAAAAAAGCAACCAATGAAACTCAAATATAATAAATGTGCAACTTTGATTTCAACTGTCACATTTGTTCTGATAAATGAGCATTTGTCAGCATGACTTCGCTCCAACCAAAAGTCAGCCGGTGAAGTCTTCCGTCGGGACTCGAACCGACTTCACAAGATGATTTAAACTGCAGGACAGACGCCTTGAGTTTGGCCTCGCGGGTCTCCACCTGAGGGACGACTCCTTTGGCATGTGGGGAAACGCCCGAAACCAAATCTTTTCCTCAAGCCCACAGCGAGCAGAAAAACAACCCGAGCGGCCTGCGGCGCACCTACGCCACGGCGGGGATGAAATACTGCAGCGACACGTCTTCATGCAGCAGAATCAGGTGGAGGACCCTCTGATGGACGATGTCTGAGGAGGCAAGAGGGCAGCGACAGTGAAAGAGAGCTGGAGCAAAGAGCCAGTGAAAACCTAAACGTCCATCCATTATCTATACACCGCTTAATCCTCACCAGGGTCATGGGGGGCGGAGCCTATCCCAGCTGACTCAGGGTGAAGGCAGGTTCACCTGGACAGGTAACCAGTCTATCACAGGGCTACACTTAGAGACAGACAACCAAGCACACTCACATTCACACCTACGGACAATTTACAATCACCAATTAACCTCAGCATGTTTCTGGACTGTGGGAGGAAGCCGGAGAACCCGGAGAGAACCCACGCTGCACGGGGAGAACATGGAGACTCCACGCAGGAAGATCCCGGGTGTCCTCACCGGGACGCCAACCGGCGACCTTCTAGCTGTGAGGCAACAGTGCTACCAACTGCGCCACCTTGCAGCCCAAAACCTAAACAGTCATCTACATTTTAAATAAATAAATAAATAAATAAAAACAATAATAATAATATGGCCATATGAAGAACTGAACTAAATGTGACAATTATCAACTAGTCAAATGACAGAGAGCTGACTGGCAGCGTTTCTGGTCATCAGTAGTATTTAGTCACAAAGAAAAAAGGCAAACGGTAAATCAAAACTCCTTTCTGGAATGTCAGTCGTTGTGGGAAACTGTGCTGGGATTTGTCACTGTGTTTGACGGATCGAACCAATGTTTAATTTACGAGTTATGTGGTAAATTATTTCTGCTTTTCCTGACGGACGCGTGGAATCAGGACGTTCACACGCCGGACGCAAAGGTTCGCAACAAACAAGACGTCGGGACATGTTCGTCATGGATCTGCAGAGAGTTTTCTCCTCTTTTTATTCTATTTTTAGGTGTACAGCTGCCGTTTTAACGCCAGAAACTACAAACTAATGCAAACCTCTGATGAATATGTCAGTTTCAGACGTGGGATTCAGAACACTGCTGCTTCGTCATGTCTGTTATGTCGCAGCGTTCTGCTTGTCGGACAGAGGTCACTCTTCCATTGTAGTCATTTCACTTCATTCAGAAAGCCACAGCGACTGAGAGCCGTGGCACCGGATCTGCCATTCACTCAATGCCTAACAGCACCACATAAACCATGACAAACAAAAGACTGAATCTAAAACAACTGTCCAAACAACAGCGGTTACATCCTGAACGCTGACGGTCCTGTTGATGTGTGATGATAGTCTGACTGCTGCTTTCACACAAAACAACCCGACAGCTGTGACGAAGCTCAGGACTCAAGCTGAGGACGACTGCTGTGTCAGAAATGATTCACCTGCAGCTGATAAACTGGGACCCTGTGTGACCGCTCACCTGTCTGAGGGGAAGAAAAGGTAAATCCGGATTTACAATTACGAGCAATAATGAAATTACTTCTGTTCAGTAAACTCAGAGGAAAGACTCCTAAACAGCCGGAAGCATCAAACTAAACAGCAGCTCCTGGACTACGTTCATAACTGGCGAGTCGCGTTAATCTACATTTAATTGTATTCGGATGTGTAGTTTGTAGTGGATGTGAAACTGTAGAGCAACGTGAATGAGGAAAGTGTTTGTGGATCAATAATGGTGCGGAAATGTGGAAAACATCTTCCCAAACTGTGCGTCACTTGTCGTCTGTCCCCCTCCACATCAGCACCGTGTCTGGATGAAGACTTACTGCACATGGCCTTGCTGGGGTTGACCTGCTGTCCCATGAGGAACTGCTGCAGCCGCCTGACGTCCACTCTGGCCTCCGCCATGCTGTCCTGGTCTCTGCTCTGAGACGGACCACCGCCCTGAGAGGCGTCATCGCCTGGAGGGCCAGGAAGCAGAGAGGGACGGGGGGAGATGAGGGAGGGTCAGAAGGAGAGAGGAGGAGGACGAAGACAAATGCCAGCATAGCTTTTGTACCACGTCCTCATTCTGAGGGCAACACCATGTGGCGCTAAGAACTTCAAATACACACAATGTGCAACGTTAGTTAATGAGGAATGAGTTCAAATTGCGTCACGTCTCAAAAATGGCATCATATCCGAATTGAACAGTAGCATATTTACTCTGATAACCAATTAAAAACAGACACTTTACGAAGACTGTGTCGATATTTCCAGCTTCAACGTAGAAACAGCAAAAGCAAAAACAGCTGTGAGCACTGAAACCAAACCAAAGGTCCCCCAGTCAGCCTAACTGCATAAAGGTGGACACTACACGAGCTGTGAAGAGCAGGATCTGGTCCGTTTTAGACCAATGGTCTGTTCATGTCTTCATCATGGCTCCACATGGAAAAGAGCTGGATCTGAAAAATGTGAGACTTGACAAAGACGGCGGAAGCCCAGAGTGAGCAGTAACCAGGAGGTCTAGAGGAGCCACAGTAGGACTGATCAGGGCTGCAGTGCTCCTCCTCCTGAAAGGACTCCACGGACAGTCAACTAGTTTCCCTACGTAGCTGTAACGGGTTATCAATGGAAACCAGAGTTACTGTGAAGCTCAGACAGTGTGAAGAACCTCTATGGACAGAGGACAAGAACAAAAACCCGTGTTTGGTATTAAGTAAAAAAATAAAATATGCAAGAGTACAATTTGCAACAGAAAATGAAAATACAGCTGATGAATGCTAGAGAACATTCTCTGATCAAGATAAATGTGTTGGGCTCTGATGGAGTCCAGCCCGTTTGGAAAGACCACCACAGGTCCTGACAGTGAAGCACGGAGGAGGGAGTTAATGACACAGAGCTGCATGAGGGCAAAAGGTGTTGATGACATTTACAGATGCACCAGGAATGTCTGAGGATGAACCACAACACTGACGGAACGACTGCAGACGCTGGAAGAAGATAAATTTATTCCAGCGTCTGCAGAACCATCCGAAGAACTAACTCACACAAGAGCTTCTCAAGAAGAGCAAAGTAGAAACCACAACCTTGAGATGATGCAGCAAATCATGTTTGGGCTATTTTAAAGACAAAGGTAGAGCAACACAAGCCCTCCAACAAACAGCAGCTAAAGAAAACAGTTTGAGGAACAACAGGACGTTTCAAGTGTTGAAAATGTCAAAGATCTGAAGTGACTTTGGCTGTGTTGAGCTCCTGCTGTGTGTATAATAAATAAAATCCAAACTGTCTGTTTTTCAGTTGACACAAGAGCCAAAGTTGTACTGTTCAGCTTAGAAGTGACGCATTTACCGCAAGGTAGCGCAGCTCAGAATCATTTGGCTTTTATTTCATGAGCTCTGTGCTGTCTAACTAGGACTCATACAACATTTCCTTGTCACCAATTAAAGCAGTGGACAAAATGTGTGTTTTCACCCACAAAAAGGTCCACCTCCTGGAAACTTAAACATCTGCTCTGAACTCAATCCTAAGCCGCCCAACAGCCGTGACAGGTGACATCGTTTTTACCCCACGGAGGGTTTCCCAGGTCTTTGAAGTGAGTCGTCACAGAAACCAGGTCTGTCTCGATCTTCAGGTTCATCTCTCCGTTCAGGTTGGCTTCAATCACCTGAAACACGCACACATACAAACTTTAATCTGAATCCAACGAACTGAAGCTTCACATTTGGGCCAATTGAAGCATCTGAGCTTCAAACTCTTTCTGTTTTTATTTGCTTATTTGTTCTCTGCAGCATAAAGTCCTGCAGCTCAGTGGAACCAGAACCACATGAGGAAGGAGAGAGAACTCAGAGGCGTCTTCTGTCAGCAGGACTCAGATAGAACGCTATACATTACAAACAACAAGAGGAAAAGTCTTGTTTCTTGAATATTCGTATTACAGAAAATGGAAAAAGCTGAAACCAACATGTTTTTAAGTGTCAACAGATGTGACCAACGCTGGAAAAACATCGAGACGACAAATACTTTACTGCAGTTCAGCCGAAAAGTCACAGCTGAGCCACCAGTTGTGCCTGAGGAGTGGGAAGTTTTTAATTTTTAAAAAAAAATCTGATTTGCTGACTATTGACATGTAGAATAAAGTAGAATCTTGGATTTGAATCATTTTCTACATGTAGTGACAGCTGAGCACTCGGTGGCGAAAGAACGTTTCTGTTCTTCTCGTCTCTGGTTCCGAAAAAATGGTCTAATTTGTGGGATTTAAAAAAACAACTAAATAACTAAAGCCTCTTAAATGAAACCTCTTTGCTGAGGAGGATGTCAAAGCTGTTTTTAATGAGCGACCTCTTAACTCGGCTGAAGTCTGGAGAATGTGACCCTACCAGGAAGTTGGAGAGGTTCTTCATTCTGTCCACGACGTTCTTCATGGTCTTCAGAGGCGGCAGGTAGATGCTGACCTGCCACGACACACAGACATAAAGAGAAAGCTTCAGCACTGCGCTGCAAAGACTCAGACTCAACGAGCATCACTTCACTTGCTTGCGGAGGATTTGTCCTGATCTGAAAGCTGAAGGTGCCTAAAAACAATTTGTACCTCTCAGAGACGTGACTTACATCAAAGTCCGGAACGCTCGGCTCTCTGAATTCATGCCAGAGTCTCCGGGGGATGACGTCGACCGGGACGTCGTGAGTGACGACTCGACTGGTGCTGGACAGGGTGGGCTGGACGGACGGACCGACCCGGTTAGGCATACTTAAAGCAGCATTAACAGGAGTCAGAGCAACACCATTACTCAGTCTAAGGCCAACATCCAGCTGTCTTCAGCCGCTGATGTTCTGCTACGTTAGTCAGCTCTGACCGGGCCTCACTGTTTCCACACCATGTTTTCAGCAGATCATCTTCAAGGGTCAAGTATGACTAGAAGCAGTTTTCTGCCGCAGGAGCTCGTTGGTGGTTTTAAGGCCTGAAACCTTTAAGCTGAGCGGGAAAACACGTTTCTTTTCACTATCGCCGCGTAACTGTAACGTTGAGGGTTTAATCAGCTACACAGTGCCATCTAGAGGTGGCCCAGACCCAGCTACAGCGGCAGCCACAGAACACAAGCAGCAGCATTCTTAGATTTATTTACACTGTTTATAGTATTTACAAGCATGAGGTGTTCAGTCTTAATTTCAGGGTGGACACACACAAAAAAACAACCAAAAGTTTCTATTCGGCAAAATGAATAAACCAGGACAAGCCCTCTGAAAGCAAGAAACACAATCACTTGACTTCCTGGCTCATAAAAATATTAGAAAACTAACATGGCTGTCCACACTCATGATCGCAACTGATGCCGTGGAGCTCACCTGGTCCAGAGCAGGTTCTGTTCAGAGTTTAGGATTCAAATCGACTATAAGAAGCGTCTCCCTTTAAGATCGACCCAGATCGATTCTGTATGAGCGGTACAGATTCTCAGCTGATCTGCTGTCAGGTCCGTTTACTCTGCTGGTACTGCAGCTGACAGAACACACAACAGAAAACGGATTCTTCTGCTGGTATTTATTACAGAGAATATTCAGTCAGTAGCTTTAATTTCACTCTGATTTGCCCAAAAAGTGATTTCCTGCATCGTGGGACAGTGTCAGAACTAAATGCACAACCTGGATCCCTCATAAGCAACAGTCAGGAAAACATGTGGTTAAAGGGAGACGCGCTTTCCAGCCGACTTAAATCCTAAACTCTGAACAGAACCTGCTCCGGACCAGGTTCGCTCCACAGCAACAGGCACCATGGAAATCTAAATCCACAGCATCAGTTGCCATGGAGATCAACCTACACAGCATCAGTTACCATGGAGATCTAGGTCCACAGCATCGGTTACCACGGAGATCTAGCTCCACAGCATCAGCTACCATGGAGATCTAGCAGGTAAAAAGAGAGACACCTTCATGATACTGAAAACTCTCACTTAAAGCTCGACCTACCTGCTAACACACTGATCTGGCTTCGCAGTCCAGCCCTCAGCTCTCTGTGCTCACTAATGCAGCCGAACTCCCAGTAAAGCTGCTCTCATTGACATATTTTTCTGTTCTTGTTGTCCGACAACAGCACAAAGCTAAAATCCTGATTTCACAGCGTCGTGTGAACCCACCACATACAGAGGTTCAACACGACAGCTGTGCAGTGAATTTGGATTTCCACATTTCCACAGAATTGGAAACTACAGGCAGCTACAGTAAAGAGGAAACCCGTGACACATCAATATACAAGATGAAACGTATTTGCTTTGTTCAGGGCCTGAACAGAAACTTTAATATTAAGCCTCCCTTTTGTCTTTATCTTCTATCATGTTGGAGTTTAACTGTACAGTTCTGTGCTTCATCTGTAAACCTTTGTTCGCACTGTGCTGCATAATAAAACCACAAAGCGTACAGTTACTCAAAATAAAAGCAACTTAAATGGTTATGTAGCTTTTTTTTTGGATCAGCTGATTAATTATTAATCCTAATCAACAATGTAAACTTTGCTGCACAGGTTGACAACGTAAACCTGCGTCGTTTCATTTCCTACTCAGAACTGCGGACGCGTCCACGAACTACGACTTTACTACTGACGCCACGACAGCAACAGAAAGGCTTGTTCCTGTGAACTGAGCTGAGCTCCTGCAGCAGAAAGCCGCTGACTGAGACACAGACAACCAATATTCTGACAAACATGTTGACTAATTTGAAGTGGCGGACGCAGCAGAGACAAACTGTCCTTTGTCAGAAGACGGCCTCACCAGCTCGGCGGCGATGGTGAGGCAGGGGCAGTGCTTCTTGGTCAGTTTGACTTTGACTGACTTGGCGCTCTGGACCGTCTTCAGGGCTCTGGACAGGTTCTCCGGAGTCACTTCCAGACAAATCTCATTGTCCTCAGGGGACACGCCCTCCATCTGGTACTCATCGAAGAAGTTGGCCTGCAGGGAGGAAGGACACGCTGACAGGAACTCACACAATACAAATAAATACTGCAGTTCCTCGAATGTCCACTTGGGGGCTGCCTCCAAAAGCAAGTCAATCCCTGTTGACCATCCATCATCTCTACACCTTAATCCTCACTGGGGTCATGGGGGGCGGAGCCTATCCCAGCTGACTCAGGGTGAAGGCAGGTTCACCTGGACAGGTAACCAGTCTATCACAGGGCTACACTTAGAGACAGACAACCAAGCACACTCACATTCACACCTACGGACAATTTACAATCACCAATTAACCTCAGCATGTTTCTGGACTGTGGGAGGAAGCCGGAGAACCCGGAGAGAACCCACGCTGCACGGGGAGAACATGGAGACTCCACGCAGGAAGATCCCGGGTGTCCTCACCGGGACGTGAACCAACGACCTTCTAGCTGTGAGGCCACGGAGCTAACCACTGATCCACCTGCAGCCCCCGTTGACTATCTGTCATAAAATGTCCAACTTCACAGCAGAAACAAACGTGATTACAGCCCGGGACGAAAACCTGTTTCAGTCTCTAAAGCTAATTTCCTCGTTCATGCCGTCTGTGCAGGTGGTGAATGTTTCTACAAATCACCCGTTTGAATTGTATATTGTAACGTCATGAGGAATCAGGGGCGCCGTCGCACATTTCATGGCTCGCCTCAGCTCCACTGAACTGATTGTCATTTTGTTAACAGTCAACTCTTTCCTCTCACTCAATGGAGCAGAATGTAGACAGAAGTTGTCGTGACCTAAAAACACTGGTGCAAACTGTTCACCTTCTTGAGCCTAAACATTGGTTTCTACACTTTGTTCTGTCTTGGACCTGTCTGTGGCTGCAACAGAACTGTTCAAACTTGCTCCCAATTTCTCCTTCGGGACCATCAGGTATGTCTTATCCTGACTTACCTGCGACAGTTCGCACCACATGCTGACTCCTCCGTTGGCCACTTTCTCAGACAGAACGAAGAACAGGTTGTCTGGAGTTAGTCGCAGGACGCACATCTTGGTCAGCTTTGAGATGGTGGTGACGACTCCTGGACAGGACGATGACGAACACGGTTACTACCTGCTCTTTTTGTTTGGAATGTTTAGTGTCCACCGATACCGAGTTCTAGTCTGACGCCATTTTCCCAGAAGTATTGAGGATTTGCTGTAGTACCTGGTTGCACCACCAGGTGGAGCCTCTCTACAGGCAGTTTGCGTTGTGGAGGTTTAGCTAGTTGAAGGGGCATCATGACGAGGACTTATGTGATGCTTAATGAGCCACGACAAACACAATGATCCTATATTCCAGCGCCACTGGTACCAGCTGCCTGCATCATGTGTTCGTTAATCGAGAAAACAGTTGAAGTGCTCTCAAATAACAAAATAAAAACGGGCTAAAACAATTGAACTATAAAAAGCCCAAGAACGCATTCAACACCTTAAAAACAAGCCTACGTTTGTTGGTTATTTTCTTCACCAAACTCCATTTTAATTTTGATAAATTCTGATAGGGAACTTTAGCGCCATCTAGCTGTAAAAGTATTAAAGTTAGCGACTATTTCAGCACAGTTTGTCGGCCGAACTGAAGACTGACATGAGACCAACACGTCACACGAGTTAAAGGCAACACAAACTGCCTATTACGGGCCGGAAGATGCTATCTTCCTCCGCCGGTGCTGAAGCGTCGGTTCGGCAGAAGGCCACCGGGTTGGCAGCGTCGCTCTGCGGGGAAACGGGCGGACTCACGGGTGAAGTGGTTCAGGCAGGCGACGTCCACGATCTTCCCCCGAAACTTCATTTTAGACGCAAACCTTCCTCTGGAGCCGCTGCGATGTGAAACTCCTCCGGGTGGGCTTCAGGCGGGACACTTTTTGTTTGGTCCGTCCGCTCAGAGGGTCCGACGGGAACAGCAGCGAGCCTCGACAGTTCCGCCCCGCAGGCGGAGGAGGACACCGGGACCCTGAGCTGGAACAGAACCAGCTCAGATCCTGGCTGGATATGAGTCGATTAAAATCAAATGTCTTCCTAAAATATAGAGAAGAAAAGCTAAAAAATAATCCAACACAGAGTTAATGAGTCCATCTGAAACACAAAGAAAAACGCTTTACTGAAGATTAAATGAAAACACCTGATATTTGATGTAGTAGTTTAATATCTTCAAATAATTACACAACAAAAAATACAACTTTTTTTAAAAAAAATAAAAAGTGGCCCTTTAAAACTAGGTTGACAGTAAGTCTTATTTGTTCACTTTAAAATAATCATGTATTAAATAATAATTTAAAATAGCGACAAATAGCTGGTTGGAGGTTTAAATAATGTGGTCATACTTTATAAATAAATGCAGTAAAACATGTCTGTGCTCGCTTTTTAGCTTAGTTCCAGCCAGTTAGTTGATAATCGGTGAAGAGAATTTGTGTTTTCCCACCAAATTAGCAGTTTTACTTAGAAAACTGTGAATCCTTTTGCTCAAATTTCAAGTCGTTTTTGCAGTTCTGGTTCAGTTTCGAGTCACTTTGACCATGTTTGGGTCAGTTTGTAGAGCTTTCTCAAAGCCTGTTTTTTGTGGTTTTAGAAAACAGACGACTCGCTGCGTGTCTTTAACCAAGTCGTGGTTGTTCCTTTTCAGATTAATCAAAGATCATTCAGACGCTCTCCTTCTGTTGTGTGAGATCCAAATGAAGAAGAAGAAACATTTAAACTTCAAGCATGTCGACGAGCTTAAAGCTTCACAAGTCATTCGAGGCTTTTTAGGGCAGCAGGAGAGTTTATGAGCTGGATGAGCTTAAAGTGATGAGTTTTTATTATT